>NW_026913566.1:0-10696 GCF_034315485.1 Pezoporus occidentalis
GCATGGTTAAAAATGAGGAACTGAATTCTCAAAAAATAATGTTCAAGAGAATTTTGGGAGTATAAACTAACTATATATTGTCAATATAATTATATGATGACATTTTTTAAAAAAAATGTTGAAGTGTCCAATTTCGTACCAGCTTAACCGAGTCTGTAGAAAATAAACTTTATTTCTTTTCCTTTTATTTCTGTGTAGCATATAGACTGTGAATGACTTACTTGTTTGGTTCTCATTAGTAGTTTTGTTTACACATTTGATCTTATTTTCCATCACTGTGATTTGGGAATTGAGAAGAAGGTGTGACTAGATTTGATTCCCAAGATTATGTAAACTCATTGCCTTTAATGGAAAATCTTTATCTTGCAGGTATCTTTAACTGTGTGTATAAACCCTAGATGAAAATAGAAATGCTTTCTCTCACAGATTATCTAAAAGCAACTTTCTGATTAATCTATTCATATTCCATTTGATGAGGTGAGGAAAACTTGGAAATGAAAGACTTTTTGAAAACAGCATATGTGCATGCACTATAATTTAAAACAAACAAACAAACAAAACCCCCAGTGCTTAAAAATTCTTCCCAGCTGTCATATCTGACAGGGTGCAAATGAAGATTGGAACAATGTTTATTCATTTGTTTTCCCCTGGTGACAGATAAACCCTTGAAGGGGAAGAACTGAGAAACTAGGCTGAAGGCTCTCTAATGTTTTTGTAGCTGCAGAGTCAAGTGGTTATAGACATTTGAGCAGCCTTTCCTCCATCAAGGCTTTACCTTGATCACTGATCTTGAGATTTGCTTGAATATCGTAATATTCTATTACACCTCTACATGCTACATTAAGGCTTATGTTATTAAAGGTCTCACTAATCATCAAACATGGTAATACTTGAGACAGGTACCTCTTGATTATATAATACTGTGGGAGGCTGGCCTCTGCAATTATAAGAATCTGACCACTTGGAGAGAACATCTCTTAAATGCATGTGTACAGAAAAGCAACATAATGGTATAGATTTCAGGGTTCAGTGCTATTGCCTAGAAAGACATCCCTAACTGCTGCTGTCATATCACACAGGGTTAATTTTTTATTCACTTCCAGAAAGAGGAACAGCTAGCTATAGCAAGGTGTATACTGTGCTTTTGTTGCTAAAATACAGGGAAAGCTTTATTTCAGAACATTTTTTCCTGTTTACCTATTTGATAAGTTAAATATGTGATTCTTAAAGGACAAGTTCAGGAGAGCTGAAGATAGAAGTACAATTGCCTGAGGAAGGTGCAGGAGGGGAAGGGCAACCAAACCAGAAAGGCACTTCACATACATAATGGGGTGTAGAAAAGTGGGAGTTTGTAGTTGCCTCACAAAAATGGTTCTCAAGGTGACTTCAAGAGTTCTCAGGAATTGGTACTTAACTGTAATGTTGTTCAAAATTAACAAAAACAAATAGTTGTGAAAGTTTTCAGATCTTTATATTGGTAATTAATTGCACTGCAAAGATACAGAGATTCATTTCTGAGCTACGTCTACAAATGGTGTAAAAAAAATAAAAAATATGGTCAGTGCTTGAAAAAAACAGGAGTTGAAGAATGGATTTGTGAATCCCCAGAAGCTCCCAATTGAATACATCAACGTGCACCTAAATATATAACCAGAATTATGTAAATGCTGAGGAATCAGGAGTTAACTTTGCCTACTTTACCTTTTAACATTTTTTTTTTTTTTTTTAGTTTTTTTTTAGAGGGATGACAACAGACTTCTCCAAAATACTAATACCTGTATATTCAACATTATAGTTGGGTAAGAAAAAAAAAGCAGATATGTTGGCAATCTGATTCTAGTCCTGCTGACTTTTAAATTACTTGGGATAGTTAAGCTGGAACACAGACATTATTCACTTTAAGTAACGATACCTTGTGAAACTTAATTTTAGTTATTTCTAATGGTAACTGAGGAAATAAATCCTAAGCCATCAGTTTACTAGCAACTTTGCCAATTTTCATTTTGTTAACAAGCATTAACCAGGGTATTTTCTTTATTTCATAGTCTGAATCAAGTAACGAACAAAAAAGAACAATCAGAGAAAGGGGAAGGGGAAATAAAGAGATGGCAAACTACCTCAGCTTTTCTCCATTCCACAGTCCTTGACTCCAATCTTAATTTGATATAATATTTTATTAAGATCCTGAAGAAGGAAAATGAGGGCCATATTTTGAACCAGCTCTGATTTTAGATGGTTGCAGAAAAAAGAGAGGTGTTGTGAAAATCTGTTCAAATAGAGGACTTCTAGGCAGGGGAAGCACTGAAAATGTTCATTATCATAACTGTATCATCTTTGATCATGGTAAATAGGTATAGACCATAAAGATAAATCATAAGCTGTTAGTAGGTGCAGGGAGAGGCTGAAATGAACTTCTCTGATGTACTAGATAATGAAATTATATTTTTGTGACACATATGGCTTTAGAGCATGATGGCACATGAAAGGTAATGATTTATGAGTATCATGCTAGGCATTTTCTAAAGGTTGGCTCATTTAAAGATCATACTTTTGCACAAAGCCTCTTGCAATGAAGTTGCATGTTCTGAATGGAAAAATTCATTGTCAGATTGTCTTCATTGAGGTCCATGTTTTCTCTCTTTGGGATGCCACTTATAGTTACACCCTTTCTAAAGGAACAGTCACTAGACACAGTAAAGTATTTGTTTCTACCCAGAGGTCCCTTCCAGCCTTAGTCATTTTCTAATTCTGCGATACCTATAGGCATGAAACTTTTTCCCACAAATCCATATGTCAAAAAGGCACCCCAGAGTTTATCCTAAACTTATATTTTATTCTGCTTTTGTGTTGGCTATATCATTATCTTATTTTGGGAGGCATTCAATGTTTGGGTTTTTTATAGCTGTTTTTACTGTTGGAGCAAAAAGCAGAGAAGGTATAAAACTAGCTAGACAACTCACTGTCAAAACACTTTGGCATTATGCAATGTACTGTTATATTTCTTTAGATCAGCAGTAGATGCCTTTATGAACCAAATATGATAAATAATTACAAAAATAAAATTACTTTGAAATTTTGTACCTTCTACCTTTCCTAAGTGTAAAATGGAATATAAGAGAAATAGAACTATACTTCAGCAAGCAAATTATTCCTGCATCCTACATAAAAATTCTTGCTTTAATGGAGTTTAAGGTCCAGCATACATTCAGTCACTAGTGGACATATAGGTCATATGTAACTATGTGAGAAACTTATAAATTTCTATACTTTGAGGGTTATAATTTGAAACTTTGAAGACATGATTTGTATGCGTGTTGTAGTCTGCATTTTTTTTGATTTTGGTGTATGCTACACGTTTTTGCTTGGATTGCCATTCAGTAGTCACTGTAGGCAAAAAAGACCTGGCAGAATTAAGGTTAACTGTGATCCTCTGTTATTTTTTAAGCTGACCAGAAAGTGTTTCTAAAATGTTGCTTTTTTTGTTTCTTTGTTTGTTTGTTTTTTCTCAACGTGAACTGTTGAGTGAGTGTGTCTGGAGCTGTGTTAAGAATGAACTGAGTAAGTTTTTATTATTTTGTTATAATTTTTCATCTTGTTATCTCGACCAGTTCAATATATTTTGTATGCTGGTATTGTCAGTGATAACCAGCACAAGTGCTGAATCATAGATGTTTGGAAGCATAACTGAAAGTTAATGATGGTTTATCCTTCATATAGACATGTTTTCTTCATGATAATTGCTTCATGACTAAGAGCCTGAGTTTCTAGGAAAATCCTGGAAAAGTTATCCTAAAATAGTTGGACAGTATTGTGCTAGTTGAATCAAGTCTGAACCATGTAGAGATAGTAAATAAACAATTCAGAAAAATTCTTCCTCATTTTTTGGTACTGACATGAACTGTATTATATATGTAAGTTTATTTTACATAAGTGATAGAAGGAAATGCATGAGAGAAGAAATGCTGACAGTGTTGGTAGATAGGGATTCTATTTTATTTTCTGCTTTTTGCGAATAATGTTTTTGGAAAGTATTATTCAGCAGTCCCAAGTTTTATATGGATTTTCGGTCTTGTATCAAATGATTGATGTTATTGCATTGATATGGGATATAGACAGGTCTTCCAGACATGCATACATCTTTAGTTCCCCTGGGACATTTTTTTTTATGTGTTTACCTAAGCAGCTGTATACAGACATAGACTCCTCCCTCTACTCTATGAACCATTCAGACATGGGTCAGCACTCATGAAAGCTGAACAGCCACATACACATGCACTTTTCTTCCCACCTTGCAATGGCTGCTACTGCTGCTGATGTGAAAGGGGAGATAATAGCTTGGGCTACTTCCCAACCTTTATCTTTGCCCAGCTTTTTCTTGTCTATACACTTGTTTGTCACTTGAAGAATTCCTCAGTACTACTTGCTACCACAGAAGCTTACAGCCTTCTAAATAAAAAAAAAACACAAACAGCAATGCAATGCCACCCTCTTAAGTATGCCTGAGCAATTAATTTTACCAAAATTTCATGTCAGAAGACTGCTTTGATAGCCTCCTATTCTCCTTACTTCTTCCTTTACTGTTCAGGAACTTGTAAAATTCAATCTCAAAATGCTTTGCCTCCGAGCTTTTCAAGAATTAATACCCCATCTAAGCATACTAACTATGAGATTTTTCATTATCACCCATGAAGATTCCTAGTACAACTCACCTAATCATCGCATATCCTGGTGAGTAGCTATACATTATTTCAGCTTTTGTTTTATTAGCATGAAAAAAAATAGATTGTTTTAATGTCTCCTTTTTCCTCTAATAAGCCCAGAGGCAATTCTTCACACCAGCCTGGTTTAGATAAATCATTAGACACCTATAAAGAATTCCCTGTGAAATATTTTCAGTGCTTAGAAGATATATACACTTAGTTCTCCATCTCTCTAGACTTACCATTCCCCATTTCTGAAGACTTATCAGTACTTGCCTGTTAAAAACTAATTTGTTTCTTTTCAGGCCAGTGCAAAAGCAGATAACCAATATAGCCTCTCATCTTAGGACAAACCTGCAAAAGCAGAATTAACCAATATAGCCTCTCCTGACATGATAATGTACTTTCCAGAAGCAGTATTGCTACTGGGAAAGTACATTATCACCCTTCAGGAGTAAGTAGATTACTAGTAGATTAAAAAAAAAAAAACAAAAAAAAACCAAAGAGGTGAAATGTAAATGTGCAAGCTGTACTTTCATGCCCTTACATAAAAACAAAAAGAGAGGTCCTAAGATGAGAGAGGCTATATTGGTTAATTCTGCTTTTGCAGGTGATCATTATCACTGGCCTGAAAAGAAACAAATTAGTTTTTAACAGGCAAGTACTGATAAGTCTTCAGAAATGGGGAATGGTAAGTCTTCAGAGATGGAGAACTAAGTGTATATCTTCTAAGCACTAAAAATGTTTCACAGGGAATTCTTTATAGGTGTCTAATGATTTATCTAAACCAGGCTGGTGTGAAGAATTGCCTCTGGGCTTATTAGAGGAAAAAGGAGACATTAAAACAATCTATTTTTTTTCATGCTAATAAAACAAAAGCTGAAATAATGTATAGCTACTCACCAGGATATGCGATGATTAGGTGAGTTGTACTAGGAATCTTCATGGGTGATAATGGAGGATACCATAGTTAGTATGCTTAGATGGGGTATTAATTCTTGAAAAGCTCGGTGGCAAAGCATTTTGAGATTGAATTTTACAAGTTCCTGAACAGTAAAGGAAGAATAAGGAGAATAGGAGGCTATCAAAGCAGTCTTCTGACATGAAATTTTGGTAAAATTAATTGCTGGCATACTTAAGAGGGTGGCATTGGATTGCTGTGCATTGTGTTTTTTTTTATTTAGAAGGCTGTAAGCTTCTGTGGTCACCAAGTAGTACTGAGGAATTCTTCAAGTGACAAACAAGTGTATAGACAAGAAAAAGCTGGGCAAAGATAAAGGTTGGGAAGTAGCCCAAGCTCTTATCTCCCCTTTCACATCAGCAGCAGTAGCAGCCATTGCAAGGTGGGAAGAAAAGTGCATGTGTATGTGGCTGTTCAGCTTTCATGAGTGCTGACCCATGTCTGAATGGTTCATAGAGTAGAGGGAGGAGTCTATGTCTGTATACAGCTGCTTAGGTAAACACATAAAAAAAAATGTCCCAGGGGAACTAAAGATGTATGCATGTCTGGAAGACATGGAGGAAATCTGTATATCCCATATCAATGCAATAACATCAATCATTTGATACAAGACCGAAAATCCATATAAAACTTGGGACTGCTGAATAATACTTTCCAAAAACATTATTCGCAAAAAGCAGAAAATAAAATAGAATCCCTATCTACCAACACTGTCAGCATTTCTTCTCTCATGCATTTCCTTCTATCACTTATGTAAAATAAACTTACATATATAATACAGTTCATGTCAGTACCAAAAAATGAGGAAGAACATTCTGAATTGTTTATTTACTATCTCTACATGGTTCAGACTGATTCAACTAGCACAATACTGTCAACTATTTTAGGATAACTTTTCAGGATTTTCCTAGAAACTCAGGCTCTTGAGTCATGAAGCAATTATCATGAAGAAAACATGTCTATGTGAAGGATAAACCATCATTAACTTTCAGTTATGCTTCCAAACATCTATGATTCAGCACTTGTGCTGGTTATCACTGACAATACCAGCATACAAAATATATTGAACTGGTCGAGATAACAAGATGAAAAATTATAACAAAATAATAAAAACTTACTCAGTTCATTCTTAACACAGCTCCAGACACACTCACTCAACAGTTCACGTTGAGAAAAAACAAACAAACAAAGAAACAAAAAAAGCAACGTTAGAAACATTTTTCTGGTCAGCTTAAAAAATAACAGAGGATCACAGTTAACCTTAATTCTGCCCCAGGTCTTTTTGCCTACAGTGACTACTGAATGGCAATCCAAGCAAAAACGTGTAGCATACACCAAAATCAAAAAAAATGCAGACTACAACACGCATACAAATCATGTCTTCAAAGTTTCAAATTATAACCCTCAAAGTATAGAAATTTATAAGTTTCTCACATAGTTACATATGACCTATATGTCCACTAGTGACTGAATGTATGCTGGACCTTAAACTCCATTAAAGCAAGAATTTTTATGTAGGATGCAGGAATAATTTGCTTGCTGAAGTATAGTTCTATTTCTCTTATGCTCCAACTTTACACTTAGGAAAGGTAGAAGGTACAAAATTTCAAAGTAATTTTATTTTTGTAATTATTTATCATATTTGGTTCATAAAGGCATCTACTGCTGATCTAAAGAAATATAACAGTACATTGCATAATGCCAAAGTGTTTTGACAGTGAGTTGTCTAGCTAGTTTTATACCTTCTCTGCTTTTTTGCTCCAACAGTAAAAACAGCTATAAAAAACCCAAACATTGAATGCCTCCCAAAATAAGATAATGATATAGCCAACACAAAAGCAGAATAAAATATAAGTTTAGGATAAACTCTGGGGTGCCTTTTTGACATATGGATTTGTGGGAAAAAGTTTCATGCCTATAGGTATCGCAGAATTAGAAAATGACTAAGGCTGGAAGGGACCTCTGGGTAGAAACAAATACTTTACTGTGTCTAGTGACTGTTCCTTTTAGAAAGGGTGTAACTATAAGTGGCATCCCAAAGAGAGAAAACATGGACCTCAATGAAGACAATCTGACAATGAATTTTTCCCATTCAGAACATGCAACTTCATTGCAAGAGGCTTTGTGCAAAAGTATGATCTTTAAATGAGCCAACCTTTAGAAAATGCCTAGCATGATACTCATAAATCATTACCTTTCATGTGCCATCATGCTCTAAAGCCATATGTGTCACAAAAATATAATTTCATTATATAGTACATCAGAGAAGTTCATTTCAGCCTCTCCCTGCACCTACTAACAGCTTATGATTTATGCTTTATGGTCTATACCTATTTACCATGATCAAAGATGATACAGTTATGATAATGAACATTTTCAGATGCTTCCCTGCCTAGAAGTCCTCTATTTGAACAGATTTTCACAACACCTCTCTTTTTTCTGCAACCATCTAAAATCAGAGCTGGTTCAAAATATGGCCCTCATTTTCCTTCTTCAGGATCTTAATAAAATATTATATCAAATTCCCATTGGAGTCAAGGACTGTGGAATGGAGAAAAGCTCAGACGTAGTTTGCAGTCTCTTATTTTCCCTTCCCCTTTCTCTGATTGTTCTTTTTTGTTCGTTACTTGATTCAGACTATGAAATAAAGAAAATACCCTGGTTAATGCTTGCTAACAAAATGAAAATTGGCAAAGTTGCTAGTAAACTGATGGCTTAGGATTTATTTCCTCAGTTACCATTAGAAATAACTAAAATTAAGTTTCACAAGGTATCGTTACTTAAAGTGAATAATGTCTGTGTTCCAGCTTAACTATCCCAAGTAATTTAAAAGTCAGCAGGACTAGAATCAGATTGCCAACATATCTGCTTTTTTTTTCTTACCCAACTATAATGTTGAATATACAGGTATTAGTATTTTGGAGAAGTCTGTTGTCATCCCTCTAAAAAAAAAAAAAAAAAAAAAAAAAAAATGTTAAAAGGTAAAGTAGGCAAATTTAACTCCTGATTCCTCAGCATTTACATAATTCTGGTTATATATTTAGGTGCACGTTGATGTATTGGATACTCGGGAGCTTCTGGGGATTCACAAATCCATTCTTCAACTCCTGTTTTTTTCAAGCACTGACCATATTTTTTATTTTTTTTACACCATTTGTGACATTAGCTCAGAAATGAATCTCTGTATCTTTGCAGTGCAATTAATTACCAATATAAAGATCTGAAAACTTTCACAACTATTTGTTTTTGTTAATTTTGAACAACATTACAGTTAAGTACCAATTCCTGAGAACTCTTGAAGTCACCTTAGAACCATTTTTGTGAGGCAACTACAAACTCCCACTTTTCTACACCCCATTATGTATGTGAAGTGCCTTTCTGGTTTGGTTGCCCTTCCCCTCCTGCACCTTCCTCAGGCAATTGTACTTCTATCTTCAGCTCTCCTGAACTTGTCCTTTAAGAATCACATATTTAACTTATCAAATAGGTAAACAGGAAAAAATGTTCTGAAATAAAGCTTTCCCTGTATTTTAGCAACAAAAGCACAGTATACACCTTGCTATAGCTAGCTGTTCCTCTTTCTGGAAGTGAATAAAAAATTAACCCTGTGTGATATGACAGCAGCAGTTAGGGATGTCTTTTACTAGGCAATAGCACTGAACCCTGAAATCTATACCATTATGTTGCTTTTCTGTACACATGCATTTAAAGATGTTCTCCTCCAAGTGGTCAGATTCTTATAATTGCAGAGGCCAGCCTCCCACAGTATTATATAATAGAGAGGTGCTCTCTCAAGTATTACCATGTTTGATGATTCAGTGCAGCCTTTTAATAACATAAGCCTTAATGTAGCATGTAGAGGTGTAATAGAATATTACGATATTCAAGCAAATCTCAAGATCAGTGATCAAGGTAAAGCCTTAAATGGAAGGAAAGGCTGCTCAAATGTCTATAACCACTTGACTCTGCAGCTACAAAAACATTAGAGAGCCTTCAGCCTAGTTTCTCAGTTCTTCCCCTTCAAGGGTTTATCTGTCACCAGGGGAAAACAAATGAATAAACATTGTTCCAATCTTCATTTGCACCCTGTCAGATATGACAGCTGGGAAGAATTTTTAAGCACTGGGGGTTTTGTTTGTTTGTTTGTTTTAAATTATAGTGCATGCACATATGCTGTTTTCAAAAAGTCTTTCATTTCCAAGTTTTCCTCACCTCATCAAATGGGAGTATGAATGATGATCAGAAAGTTGCTTTTAGATAATCTGTGAGAGAAAGCATTTCTATTTTCATCTAGGGTTTATACACACAGTTAAAGATACCTGCAAGATAAAGATTTTCCATTAAAGGCAATGAGTTTACATAATCTTGGGAATCAAATCTAGTCACACCTTCTTCTCAATTCACAAATCACAGTGATGGAAAATAAGATCAAATGTGTAAACAAAACTACTAATGAGAACCAAACAAGTAAGTCATTCACAGTCTATATGCTACACAGAAATAAAAGGAAAAGAAATAAAGTTATTTTCTACAGACTCGGTTAAGCTGGTACGAAATTGGACACTTCAACATTTTTTTTAAAAAATGTCATCATATAATTATATTGACAATATATAGTTAGTTTATACTCCCAAAATTCTCTTGAACATTATTTTTTGAGAATTCAGTTCCTCATTTCAACCATGCTAGCAACTGGAAGCCATTAAATGTATCTAATAATAGTTTATTTACTTTATAGGATAGTTGAAAGCATAACTTTTCTCACTCCCAGATTTTGAATGTCAGTGAAAACACAGGAGATGTTTTTAGCAGTGATATAGTTTCTTAGTCAGTCTGAAAGAGGGACAATGCCTGGAGTTGTATCCTGAGACTGGTTGATTTCTGGTTATTTCAAAGTATCCTGAAGTTACTATCTGAAAATATATGAAATGAAATTTCTTTGATGTCAGATTTTAGGCTCTTAGGTTTTGTGTACTTTCTGAAGTAAGACAACAAGAATTACACACATAAGTTAAGCAATCACCTCAGGGGACTG
>NW_026913568.1:0-6794 GCF_034315485.1 Pezoporus occidentalis
AAGATCTGGATCAGGTGACTGCGGTTTGGGGTGAAAAAGGGGGATTTTGGGTCCGAAAGGACTAGACCCTGGATGGCACCAAGATCTGGATCAGGTGACTGCGCTTTGGGGTGAAAAAGGGGGATTTTGGGTCCGAAAGGACTATACCCTGGATGGCACCAAGATCTGGATCAGGTGACTGCGCTTTGGGGTGAAAAAGGGGGATTTTGGGTCCGAAAGGACTATACCCTGGATGGCACCAAGATCTGGATCAGGTGACTGCGCTTTGGGGTGAAAAAGGGGGATTTTGGGGTCCGAAAGGACTATACCCTGGATGGCACCAAGATCTGGATCAGGTGACTGCGGTTTGGGGTGAAAAAGGGGGATTTTGGGGTCCGAAAGGACTAGACCCTGGATGGCACCAAGATCTGGATCAGGTGACTGCGGTTTGGCTGAGAGACCAAGAGATCAGGTGACTGCGGTTTGGGGTGAAAAAGGGGGATTTTGGGGTGACTGCGGTTTGGGGTGAAAAAGGATTTTGGGGTCGAAAGGACTATACCCTGGATGGCACCAAGATCTGGATCAGGTGACTGCGGTTTGGGGTGAAAAAGGGGGATTTTGGGTCCGAAAGGACTATACCCTGGATGGCACCAAGATCTGGATCAGGTGACTGCGGTTTGGGGTGAAAAAGGGGGATTTTGGGTCCGAAAGGACTAGACCCTGGATGGCACCAAGATCTGGATCAGGTGACTGCGCTTTGGGGTGAAAAAGGGGGATTTTGGGGTCCGAAAGGACTATACCCTGGATGGCACCAAGATCTGGATCAGGTGACTGCGCTTTGGGGTGAAAAAGGGGGATTTTGGGTCCGAAAGGACTATACCCTGGATGGCACCAAGATCTGGATCAGGTGACTGCGGTTTGGGGTGAAAAAGGGGGATTTTGGGGTCCGAAAGGACTATACCCTGGATGGCACCAAGATCTGGATCAGGTGACTGCGCTTTGGGGTGAAAAAGGGGGATTTTGGGGTCAAAGGACTAGGATGGCACCAAGATCTGGATCAGGTGACTGCGGATTTTTGGGACCCTGTGATGGCACCAAAGGGGGATTGGGGTGAAAAAGGGGGATTTTGGGTCAGAAAGGACTATACCCTGGATGGCACCAAGATCTGGATCAGGTGACTGCAGTTTGGGGTGAAAAAGGGGGATTTTGGGTCCGAAAGGACTAGACCCTGGATGGCACCAAGATCTGGATCAGGTGACTGCGGTTTGGGGTGAAAAAGGGGGATTTTGGGGTCCGAAAGGACTATACCCTGGATGGCACCAAGATCTGGATGAGGTGACTGCGGTTTGGGGTGAAAAAGGGGGATTTTGGGGTCCGAAAGGACTATACCCTGGATGGCACCAAGATCTGGATCAGGTGACTGCGGTTTGGGGTGAAAAAGGGGGATTTTGGGTCCGAAAGGACTAGACCCTGGATGGCACCAAGATCTGGATCAGGTGACTGCGGTTTGGGGTGAAAAAGGGGGATTTTGTGGTCTCAAAGATCTGGATCAGGTGACTGCGGTTTGGGGTGAAAAAGGGGGATTTTGGGTCAGAAAGGACTATACCCTGGATGGCACCAAGATCTGGATCAGGTGACTGCGGTTTGGGGTGAAAAAGGGGGATTTTGGGGTCCGAAAGGACTATACCCTGGATGGCACCAAGATCTGGATCAGGTGACTGCGGTTTGGGGTGAAAAAGGGGGATTTTGGGGTCAGAAAGGACTATACCCTGGATGGCACCAAGATCTGGATCAGGTGACTGCGGTTTGGGGTGAAAAAGGGGGATTTTGGGTCCGAAAGGACTATACCCTGGATGGCACCAAGATCTGGATCAGGTGACTGCGGTTTGGGGTGAAAAAGGGGGATTTTGGGGTCCGAAAGGACTATACCCTGGATGGCACCAAGATCTGGATCAGGTGACTGCGGTTTGGGGTGAAAAAGGGGGATTTTGGGGTCCGAAAGGACTAGACCCTGGATGGCACCAAGATCTGGATCAGGTGACTGCGGTTTGGGGTGAAAGGACTAGACCCTGGATGGCAAAATCTGGATCAGGTGACTGCGGTTTTGAAAAAGGGGGATTTTGTGGTCTCAAAGCCCAAAAAGGGGGGGGATTTTGGGGTTTGGGGTGAAAAAGGGGGATTTTGGGTCAGAAAGGACTATACCCTGGATCAACTGCGGTTTGGGGTGAGGGGGATTTTGGGTCAGAAAGGACTATACCCTGGATGGCACCAAGATCTGGATCAGGTGACTGTGGTTTGGGGTGAAAAAGGGGGATTTTGGGTCCGAAAGGACTATACACTGCGGTTTGGGGTGAAAAAGGGGGATTTTTGGGGTCAAAAAGGGGGACCCTGGATGGCACCAAGATCTGGATCCAGAAAAGGGGGGTTTTGGGGTCATAAACGGGGATTTGGGGCTCAAAACTGAGGTTTTGGTGTCGTAGAGCTCGATTTTGGGGTCAAAAAGCCCAATTTTGGGGTCAAAAAGCCCAATTTTGGGGTCAAAAAGCCAGATTTTGGTGTGGAAACGGGTTTTCGGGGTCCCAGAGCTCGATTTTGGTGTCAAAGTGGGGGATTTTGGTGTCTCAGGGCTCGATTTTGGGGTCAAACTGGGTGGTTTTGGGGTTCCAGAGCTCGATTTTGGGGTCAAACTGGGGGTTTTCGGGGTCGCTGAGCCCGATTTTGGGGTCAAACTGGGGGTTTTTGGGGTCGCTGAGCCCGATTTTAGTGTCAAAATTGGGGTTTTTGGGGTCGCTGAGCCCGATTTTGGTGTCAAAATGGGGGTTTTGGGGATGGCACCGATTTTGGTGTCAAAATGGGGGTTTTGGGGGTCGCTGAGCCCGATTTTGGTGTCAAAATGGGGGTTTTCGGGGTCGCTGAGCTCGATTTTGTTGTCAAAATGGGGGTTTTTGGGGTCGCTGAGCCCGATTTTGGTGTCAAACCGGGGGTTTTCGGGGTCGCTGAGTCCGATTTTGGTGTCAAATTGGGGGTTTTTGGGGTTGCTGAGCCCGATTTTGGTGTCGAACTGGGGGTTTTTGGGGTCGCTGAGCCCGATTTTGGTGTCGAACTGGGGGTTTTTGGGGTCGCTGAGCCCGATTTTGGTGTCAAACTGGGGGTTTTCGGGGTCCCAGAGCTCGATTTTGGTGTCAAACCGGGGGTTTTCGGGGTCGCTGAGCTCGATTTTGGTGTCAAAGTGGGGGTTTTCGGGGTCGCTGAGCCCGATTTTGGTGTCAAACTGGGGGTTTTCGGGGTCGCTGAGCTCGATTTTGGTGTCAAACTGGGGGTTTTTGGGGTCAGTGAGCCCGATTTTGGTGTCAAAATGGGGGTTTTCGGGGTCGCTGAGCCCGATTTTGGGGTCAAACTGGGAGTTTTTGGAGTCGCAGAGCTCGATTTTGGGGTCAAAACGGGATTTTGGAGTCCTAAAGCCCAATTTGGTGTCAAACTAGGGGTTTTCTGGGTCCCAGCGCTCGATTTTGTTGTCAAACTGGGGGTTTTCGGGGTCGCTGATCTCGATTTTGGGGTCAAAATGGGGGTTTTCAGGGTCGCTGAGCCCGATTTTGGTGTCAAATCGGGGGTTTTGGGGGTCGCAGAGCCCAATTTTGGTGTCAAACTGGGGGTTTTTGGGGTCGCAGAGCTCGATTTTGGGGTCAAAATACGGGTTTTCGGGGTCGCAGAGCTCGATTTTGGGGTCAAAATAGGAGTTTTCAGGGTTGCCGAGCTCGATTTTGGGGTCAAAACGGGTTTTTTGAGTCCTAAAGCCCAGTTTGGTGTCAAACTAGGTGTTTTCGGGGTCCCAGAGCTCGATTTTGGTGTCAAAATGGGGGTTTTTGGGGTCGCTGAGCCCGATTTTGGTGTTAAATCGGGGGTTTTGGGGGTCCCACGCTCGATTTTGGTGTCAAACTGGGGGTTTTTGGGGTCGCTGAGCCCAATTTTGGTGTCAAAATGGGGGTTTTGGGGGTCGCTGAGCCCGATTTTGGTGTCAAAATGGGGGTTTTCGGGGTCGCTGAGCCCGATTTTGGTGTCAAATTGGGGGTTTTCGGGGTCGCAGAGTCCAATTTTGGTGTCAAACTGGGGGTTTTCGGGGTCCCAGAGCTCGATTTTGGTGTCAAACCGGGGGTTTTCGGGGTCGCTGAGCCCGATTTTGGTGTCAAAGTGGGGGTTTTTGGGGTTGCTGAGCCCGATTTTGGTGTCAAAGTGGGGGTTTTCGGGGTCGCTGAGCCCGATTTTGGTGTCAAAATAGGGGTTTTCGGGGTCGCCGAGCCCGATTTTGGGCTCAAACCACCCGATTTTGCCTTCCTTCTATGACTTTCCCCCCTTTCCCCCCCAGCAACGGGGGCCTGGCCGAGCTGTTCACGGTGTTCGCGCAGACGGCGGTGCAGGACGCGGGCACGGGCGAGCAGCGGGACCGGATCACGGCCTTCATCGTGGAGCGTGCCTTTGGGGGTGTCAGCCAGTGAGTGCGGGGGGGGGGGGCTCGATGGGGCCAAAACACCCCGTTTGGGGGCAAAACCACCCGGTTTGGGGGAAAAACACCGGGTTTGGGGGCAAAAACACCCGGTTTGGGGGAAAAACACTGGGTTTGGGGGGAAAAACACCCATTTTGGGGGCAAAAAAACCCAGTATGGGGGGAAAAACACCCATTTTGGGGCAAAAACACGCGGTTTGGGGGCAAGAACACCGGGTTTGGGGGCAAAACCACCCGCTTTGGGGGCAAAACCACCCAGTTTTGGGGCAAAATCACCCGGTTTGGGGGCAAAACACCCGGTTTGGGGGCAAGAACACCGGGTTTGGGGGCAAAAACACCGGGTTTGGGGGCAAAACCACCCGGTTTGGGGGCAAACACACCCAATTTTGGACAAAACCACCCAGTTTGGGGGTAAAAACACCCCGGTTTGGGGCAAAAACACCCGTGTTGGGGGCAAAAACACCGGGTTTGGGGGCAAAACCACGCAGTTTGGGGCAAAAACACCGGGTTTGGGGGCAAAAACCACCGGGTTTGGGGGCAAAAACACCGTTTTTTGGCCCCCACTCCCACCTATTTTAACCCCCATATGCCCCCAAACTCCCCCCTATTTTGGGGTCCATACCCCCCACTTTAACCCCCCCATTCCCCTCCCTGTTGTCTCCAGCGGCTCCCCGGAGCACAAGATGGGCATCCCTAACCCTTCCCCCCCATTTCCCCCTATTTCCCCCCCCATTTCCCCCTATTTTGGGGTCCATACCCCCCCATTGTAACCCTAGTTTTGGTGTCCATTCCCCCCCATCCTCCCCCATTCTACCCCTATTTTGGGGTCCAAACCCCCTTTTCCCCCCATTCTAACCCTGTTTTTGAGGTTCAACCCCCCCAATTTCCCCCTATTTTTTGCCCAACTCCCCCAATCTCCCCCTCTTTTTTGCCCCCAAACCCCCAATTTCCCCCTATTTTTTGCCCCACTCCCCCAATTTCCCCCTATTTCCCCCCCATTTCCCCCTATTTTGGGGGTCCTTACCCCCCATTTTCCCCCTATTTTTGGGGTCCATACCCCCCATTTTACCCCTATTTTTGGGGTCCATACCCCCCATTTTCCCCCTATTTTTGGGGTCCATACTCCCCCTTCTCCCCCCCCTTTTTACCCCTATTTTTGGCCCCCATACCCCCCCATTCCCCCCTATTTTGGGGTCCATACTCCCCCTTCTCCCCCGCCTTTTTACCCCTATTTTTGGGGTCCATACCCCCCATTCCCCCCTATTTTGGGGTCCATACCCCCCATTATAACCCATTGTGTCCCCCCCCCCTGTGTCTCCGCAGCGGCTCCCCGGAGCACAAGATGGGCATCCCTAACCCTTCCCCCCCATTTCCCCCTATTTCCCCCCCCATTCTCCCCTATTTTGGGGTCCATACCCCCCCATTGTAACCCTAGTTTTGGTGTCCATTCCCCCCCATCCTCCCCCATTCTACCCCTATTTTTGGGGTCCAAACCCCCTTTTCCCCCCATTCTAACCCTGTTTTTGAGGTTCAACCCCCCATTTCCCCCTATTTTTTGCCCCCACCCCCCCATTTTCTCCCTATTTTTTGCCCCAACCCCCTCATTTCCCTCTCTTTTTTGCCCCCCACCCCCCCAATTTCCCCCTATTTTTTGCCCCACTCCCCCAATTTCCCCCTATTTCCCCCCTATTTCCCCCTATTTTTGGGGTCCTTACCCCCCATTTTACCCCATTTTTTTACCCCTATTTTTGGGGTCCATACCCCCCATTTTCCCCCTATTTTTGGGGTCCATACTCCCCCTTCTCCCCCGCCTTTTTACCCCTATTTTTGGGGTCCATACCCCCCATTCCCCCCTATTTTGGGGTCCATACCCCCCATTATAACCCATTGTCCCCCCCCCTGTGTGTCCGCAGCGGCTCCCCGGAGCACAAGATGGGCATCCCTAACCCTTCCCCCCCATTTCCCCCTATTTCCCCCCCATTCTCCCCTATTTTGGGGTCCATACCCCCCCATTGTCCATACCCCCCCAGTAACCGTAGTTTTGGTGTCCATTCCCCCCCATCCTCCCCCATTCTACCCCTATTTTTGGGGTCCAAACCCCCTTTTCCCCCCATTCTAACCCTGTTTTTGAGGTTCAACCCCCCCAATTTCCCCCTTTTTTGCCCCCACCCCCCCAATTTCCCCCTATTTTTTGCCCCAACCCCCTCATTTCCCTCTCTTTTATGCCCCCCAACCCCTCAAATTCCCCCTATTTTCCCACCCATATCCCCCCCATTTCCCCCTATTTTTGGGGTCCATACCCCCCATTTTCCCC
>NW_026913569.1:0-10944 GCF_034315485.1 Pezoporus occidentalis
TTTTGGCCTCTGTTCTCACAACCGAAGAGCCAGGAGGGAAAGCTGGGGCTGGGAATCTTCAGCACACAGTCAGCTTTGCAACGGAGTCACCATCTGTGCTGTCTCTCCTAGCTTTCAAACCTAAAAGTGCATTTGAATGCAAGCTCTCCAGAGCCTGCTCTCGGCTGCCCAGCAGCATAGTGAGTAGAGCACCAACGTTTGGGTTCTGCTCCCACAGTAGAAGAGCCAGGAGGGAAAGATCGTGCTGGGCCTCTTCAGCACACAGTCAGCTTTACAAGGGTGTCACCATCATGCCTGTTCACTGCTCACTTTCATACGTAAAAGTCTATTTGTATTGTACCTCTCCGGGGCTTGCTCTAGGGGACCCAGGAGCACAGCGAGGAGGGCACGAACGTTTGCCCTCTGTTCCCACAGCCGAAGACGAATGAAAAAAGCTGGTGCTGGGCCTCTTCAGCACCCAGCTTTGCAACGGTGCCTCCATCATTGCAGTTTCTCCTCGGTTTAATGCCTAAAAGACAATTTGAATAAAAACTGGAGGTCACTCTCAGCTGCCCAGCAGCACAGTGAGTAGAGCACGAACGTTTGGCCTCTGCTCCCACATTAGAAGAGAAAAAAGGGAAAGCTGGTGCTGGGATTCTTCAGCACACAGTCAGCTTTACAACGGTGCCTCCATCATTGCTGTCTCTGCTCACTTTCATACCTGAAAGAGAGTTTGAATGAATCCTCTC
Source organism: Pezoporus occidentalis (assembly GCF_034315485.1). Classification (NCBI taxonomy): domain Eukaryota; kingdom Metazoa; phylum Chordata; class Aves; order Psittaciformes; family Psittacidae; genus Pezoporus; species Pezoporus occidentalis. Next base: position 729 of record NW_026913569.1, read on the forward strand.
GGAAGCCTGCCCTCTGCTGCCCAGCAGCACTCTGAGGAGATCATGAACGTCTGGCCTCTGGCTCCCACAGCAGAAGAGCCAGGAGAGAAAGCTGCTTCTGGCAATCTTCAGCACATAGTCAGCTTTGCAACTTTGTCACCAGCAGTGCTGTGGCTCCTCGGTTTCATAGCTAAAAGTTCATTTGAGTCGTACCTCTCCGGATGGTGTCTAAGCTGCCCAGCAGCACAGTGAGTAGAGCCCAAACGTTTGGCCTCTGCTCACACAGCCGAAGAGCCAGGAGTGAAAGCTTGTGCTACTAATCTTCAGCACACAGTCAGCTTTGCAAAGGTGCCTCCATTACTGGTGTCACTGCCCACTGTCAACAGGAAAAACATCAGAATGCATTCGCTCCAGAGCCTGCTCTCGGCTGCGCAGCAGCACTCTGAGTAGAGCATGAACTTTTGGCCTCTGCTCCCACAGCAGAAGAGCCGGGAGGGAAAGCTGGGGGTGGCATTCTTCAGCACAAAGTCAGCTTTGCAACGGTGCCTCCATCATTGCTTTCACTGCTCACTTTCATACCTGAAAGAGAGTTTGAATGAAACCACTCCGAAGCCTGCACTCTGCTGCCCAGCAACGCAGTGCGTAGATGCAGAAGGTTTGGCTTCTGTTCTCACAGCCGAAGAGGCAGGAGGGAACGGTGGTGCTAGTGATCTTCAGAACAGAGTCAGCTTTGCAACACTATCTCCATCCTTACTCTCAGGGCTCACTTTCATACGTGAGTTTGCATTTGAATGCTACCTCTCAGGAGCTTGCTGTCTGCTGCCCAGCAGCACACTGAGTAGAGCATGAACTTTTGGCCTCTGTTCTCACAGCCGAAGAGCCAGGAGGGAAAGCTGGGGCTGGGAATCTTCAGCACACAGTCAGCTTTGCAACGGAGTCACCATCTGTGCTGTCTCTCCTAGCTTTCAAACCTAAAAGTGCATTTGAATGCAAGCTCTCCAGAGCCTGCTCTCGGCTGCCCAGCAGCATAGTGAGTAGAGCACCAATGTTTGGGTTCTGCTCCCACAGTAGAAGAGCCAGGAGGGAAAGCTGGCACTCGGATTCTTCAGCACACAGTCAGCTTTACAACAGTGCCTCCATCATTGCTGTCACTGCTCACTTTCATACCTGAGAGTTTCAATGAAACCTCTCGGAAGCCTGCACTTTGCTGCCCAGCAGCACTCTGAGTAGAGCATGAACTTTTGGCCTCTGCTCCCACAGCAGAAGAGCCAGGATGAAAAGCTGGTGCTGGCATTCTTCAGCACAAAGTCAGCTTTGCAACGGTGCCTCCATCATTGCTTTCACTGCTCACTTTCATACCTGAAAGAGAGTTTGAATGAAACCTCTTCGAAGCCTGCACTCTGCTGCCCAGCAACGCAGTGCGTAGATGCAGAAGGTTTGGCTTCTGTTCTCACAGCCGAAGAGGCAGGAGGGAAAGGTGGTGCTAGTGATCTTCAGAACAGAGTCAGCTTTGCAACACTATGTCCATCCTTACTCTCAGGGCTCACTTTCATACGTGAGTTTGCATTTGAATGCTACCTCTCAGGAGCTTGCTGTCTGCTGCCCAGCAGCACACTGAGTAGAGCACGAACTTTTGGCCTCTGTTCTCACAACCGAAGAGCCAGGAGGGAAAGCTGGGGCTGGGAATCTTCAGCACACAGTCAGCTTTGCAACGGAGTCACCATCTGTGCTGTCTCTCCTAGCTTTCAAACCTAAAAGTGCATTTGAATGCAAGCTCTCCAGAGCCTGCTCTCGGCTGCCCAGCAGCATAGTGAGTAGAGCACCAACGTTTGGGTTCTGCTCCCACAGTAGAAGAGCCAGGAGGGAAAGATCGTGCTGGGCCTCTTCAGCACACAGTCAGCTTTACAAGGGTGTCACCATCATGCCTGTTCACTGCTCACTTTCATACGTAAAAGTCTATTTGTATTGTACCTCTCCGGGGCTTGCTCTAGGGGACCCAGGAGCACAGCGAGGAGGGCACGAACGTTTGCCCTCTGTTCCCACAGCCGAAGACGAATGAAAAAAGCTGGTGCTGGGCCTCTTCAGCACCCAGCTTTGCAACGGTGCCTCCATCATTGCAGTTTCTCCTCGGTTTAATGCCTAAAAGACAATTTGAATAAAAACTGGAGGTCACTCTCAGCTGCCCAGCAGCACAGTGAGTAGAGCACGAACGTTTGGCCTCTGCTCCCACATTAGAAGAGAAAAAAGGGAAAGCTGGTGCTGGGATTCTTCAGCACACAGTCAGCTTTACAACGGTGCCTCCATCATTGCTGTCTCTGCTCACTTTCATACCTGAAAGAGAGTTTGAATGAATCCTCTCGGAAGCCTGCCCTCTGCTGCCCAGCAGCACTCTGAGGAGATCATGAACGTCTGGCCTCTGGCTCCCACAGCAGAAGAGCCAGGAGAGAAAGCTGCTTCTGGCAATCTTCAGCACATAGTCAGCTTTGCAACTTTGTCACCAGCAGTGCTGTGGCTCCTCGGTTTCATAGCTAAAAGTTCATTTGAGTCGTACCTCTCCGGATGGTGTCTAAGCTGCCCAGCAGCACAGTGAGTAGAGCCCAAACGTTTGGCCTCTGCTCACACAGCCGAAGAGCCAGGAGTGAAAGCTTGTGCTACTAATCTTCAGCACACAGTCAGCTTTGCAAAGGTGCCTCCATTACTGGTGTCACTGCCCACTGTCAACAGGAAAAACATCAGAATGCATTCGCTCCAGAGCCTGCTCTCGGCTGCGCAGCAGCACTCTGAGTAGAGCATGAACTTTTGGCCTCTGCTCCCACAGCAGAAGAGCCGGGAGGGAAAGCTGGGGGTGGCATTCTTCAGCACAAAGTCAGCTTTGCAACGGTGCCTCCATCATTGCTTTCACTGCTCACTTTCATACCTGAAAGAGAGTTTGAATGAAACCACTCCGAAGCCTGCACTCTGCTGCCCAGCAACGCAGTGCGTAGATGCAGAAGGTTTGGCTTCTGTTCTCACAGCCGAAGAGGCAGGAGGGAAAGGTGGTGCTAGTGATCTTCAGAACAGAGTCAGCTTTGCAACACTATCTCCATCCTTACTCTCAGGGCTCACTTTCATACGTGAGTTTGCATTTGAATGCTACCTCTCAGGAGCTTGCTGTCTGCTGCCCAGCAGCACACTGAGTAGAGCATGAACTTTTGGCCTCTGTTCTCACAGCCGAAGAGCCAGGAGGGAAAACTGGGGCTGGGAATCTTCAGCACACAGTCAGCTTTGCAACGGAGTCACCATCTGTGCTGTCTCTCCTAGCTTTCAAACCTAAAAGTGCATTTGAATGCAAGCTCTCCAGAGCCTGCTCTCGGCTGCCCAGCAGCATAGTGAGTAGAGCACCAATGTTTGGGTTCTGCTCCCACAGTAGAAGAGCCAGGAGGGAAAGCTGGCACTCGGATTCTTCAGCACACAGTCAGCTTTGCAACAGTGCCTCCATCATTGCTGTCACTGCTCACTTTCATACCTGAGAGTTTCAATGAAACCTCTCGGAAGCCTGCACTTTGCTGCCCAGCAGCACTCTGAGTAGAGCATGAACTTTTGGCCTCTGCTCCCACAGCAGAAGAGCCAGGAGGAAAAGCTGGTGCTGGCATTCTTCAGCACAAAGTCAGCTTTGCAACGGTGCCTCCATCATTGCTTTCACTGCTCACTTTCATACCTGAAAGAGAGTTTGAATGAAACCTCCTCGAAGCCTGCACTCTGCTGCCCAGCAACGCAGTGCGTAGATGCAGAAGGTTTGGCTTCTGTTCTCACAGCCGAAGAGGCAGGAGGGAAAGGTGGTGCTAGTGATCTTCAGAACAGAGTCAGCTTTGCAACACTATCTCCATCCTTACTCTCAGGGCTCACTTTCATACGTGAGTTTGCATTTGAATGCTACCTCTCAGGAGCTTGCTGTCTGCTGCCCAGCAGCACACTGAGTAGAGCATGAACTTTTGGCCTCTGTTCTCACAGCCGAAGAGCCAGGAGGGAAAGCTGGGGCTGGGAATCTTCAGCACACAGTCAGCTTTGCAACGGAGTCACCATCTGTGCTGTCTCTCCTAGCTTTCAAACCTAAAAGTGCATTTGAATGCAAGCTCTCCAGAGCCTGCTCTCGGCTGCCCAGCAGCATAGTGAGTAGAGCACCAATGTTTGGGTTCTGCTCCCACAGTAGAAGAGCCAGGAGGGAAAGCTGGCACTCGGATTCTTCAGCACACAGTCAGCTTTACAACAGTGCCTCCATCATTGCTGTCACTGCTCACTTTCATACCTGAGAGTTTCAATGAAACCTCTCGGAAGCCTGCACTTTGCTGCCCAGCAGCACTCTGAGTAGAGCATGAACTTTTGGCCTCTGCTCCCACAGCAGAAGAGCCAGGATGAAAAGCTGGTGCTGGCATTCTTCAGCACAAAGTCAGCTTTGCAACGGTGCCTCCATCATTGCTTTCACTGCTCACTTTCATACCTGAAAGAGAGTTTGAATGAAACCTCTTCGAAGCCTGCACTCTGCTGCCCAGCAACGCAGTGCGTAGATGCAGAAGGTTTGGCTTCTGTTCTCACAGCCGAAGAGGCAGGAGGGAAAGGTGGTGCTAGTGATCTTCAGAACAGAGTCAGCTTTGCAACACTATCTCCATCCTTACTCTCAGGGCTCACTTTCATACGTGAGTTTGCATTTGAATGCTACCTCTCAGGAGCTTGCTGTCTGCTGCCCAGCAGCACACTGAGTAGAGCACGAACTTTTGGCCTCTGTTCTCACAACCGAAGAGCCAGGAGGGAAAGCTGGGGCTGGGAATCTTCAGCACACAGTCAGCTTTGCAACGGAGTCACCATCTGTGCTGTCTCTCCTAGCTTTCAAACCTAAAAGTGCATTTGAATGCAAGCTCTCCAGAGCCTGCTCTCGGCTGCCCAGCAGCATAGTGAGTAGAGCACCAACGTTTGGGTTCTGCTCCCACAGTAGAAGAGCCAGGAGGGAAAGATCGTGCTGGGCCTCTTCAGCACACAGTCAGCTTTACAAGGGTGTCACCATCATGCCTGTTCACTGCTCACTTTCATACGTAAAAGTCTATTTGTATTGTACCTCTCCGGGGCTTGCTCTAGGGGACCCAGGAGCACAGCGAGGAGGGCACGAACGTTTGCCCTCTGTTCCCACAGCCGAAGACGAATGAAAAAAGCTGGTGCTGGGCCTCTTCAGCACCCAGCTTTGCAACGGTGCCTCCATCATTGCAGTTTCTCCTCGGTTTAATGCCTAAAAGACAATTTGAATAAAAACTGGAGGTCACTCTCAGCTGCCCAGCAGCACAGTGAGTAGAGCACGAACGTTTGGCCTCTGCTCCCACATTAGAAGAGAAAAAAGGGAAAGCTGGTGCTGGGATTCTTCAGCACACAGTCAGCTTTACAACGGTGCCTCCATCATTGCTGTCTCTGCTCACTTTCATACCTGAAAGAGAGTTTGAATGAATCCTCTCGGAAGCCTGCCCTCTGCTGCCCAGCAGCACTCTGAGGAGATCATGAACGTCTGGCCTCTGGCTCCCACAGCAGAAGAGCCAGGAGAGAAAGCTGCTTCTGGCAATCTTCAGCACATAGTCAGCTTTGCAACTTTGTCACCAGCAGTGCTGTGGCTCCTCGGTTTCATAGCTAAAAGTTCATTTGAGTCGTACCTCTCCGGATGGTGTCTAAGCTGCCCAGCAGCACAGTGAGTAGAGCCCAAACGTTTGGCCTCTGCTCACACAGCCGAAGAGCCAGGAGTGAAAGCTTGTGCTACTAATCTTCAGCACACAGTCAGCTTTGCAAAGGTGCCTCCATTACTGGTGTCACTGCCCACTGTCAACAGGAAAAACATCAGAATGCATTCGCTCCAGAGCCTGCTCTCGGCTGCGCAGCAGCACTCTGAGTAGAGCATGAACTTTTGGCCTCTGCTCCCACAGCAGAAGAGCCGGGAGGGAAAGCTGGGGGTGGCATTCTTCAGCACAAAGTCAGCTTTGCAACGGTGCCTCCATCATTGCTTTCACTGCTCACTTTCATACCTGAAAGAGAGTTTGAATGAAACCACTCCGAAGCCTGCACTCTGCTGCCCAGCAACGCAGTGCGTAGATGCAGAAGGTTTGGCTTCTGTTCTCACAGCCGAAGAGGCAGGAGGGAACGGTGGTGCTAGTGATCTTCAGAACAGAGTCAGCTTTGCAACACTATCTCCATCCTTACTCTCAGGGCTCACTTTCATACGTGAGTTTGCATTTGAATGCTACCTCTCAGGAGCTTGCTGTCTGCTGCCCAGCAGCACACTGAGTAGAGCACGAACTTTTGGCCTCTGTTCTCACAACCGAAGAGCCAGGAGGGAAAGCTGGGGCTGGGAATCTTCAGCACACAGTCAGCTTTGCAACGGAGTCACCATCTGTGCTGTCTCTCCTAGCTTTCAAACCTAAAAGTGCATTTGAATGCAAGCTCTCCAGAGCCTGCTCTCGGCTGCCCAGCAGCATAGTGAGTAGAGCACCAACGTTTGGGTTCTGCTCCCACAGTAGAAGAGCCAGGAGGGAAAGATCGTGCTGGGCCTCTTCAGCACACAGTCAGCTTTACAAGGGTGTCACCATCATGCCTGTTCACTGCTCACTTTCATACGTAAAAGTCTATTTGTATTGTACCTCTCCGGGGCTTGCTCTAGGGGACCCAGGAGCACAGCGAGGAGGGCACGAACGTTTGCCCTCTGTTCCCACAGCCGAAGACGAATGAAAAAAGCTGGTGCTGGGCCTCTTCAGCACCCAGCTTTGCAACGGTGCCTCCATCATTGCAGTTTCTCCTCGGTTTAATGCCTAAAAGACAATTTGAATAAAAACTGGAGGTCACTCTCAGCTGCCCAGCAGCACAGTGAGTAGAGCACGAACGTTTGGCCTCTGCTCCCACATTAGAAGAGAAAAAAGGGAAAGCTGGTGCTGGGATTCTTCAGCACACAGTCAGCTTTACAACGGTGCCTCCATCATTGCTGTCTCTGCTCACTTTCATACCTGAAAGAGAGTTTGAATGAATCCTCTCGGAAGCCTGCCCTCTGCTGCCCAGCAGCACTCTGAGGAGATCATGAACGTCTGGCCTCTGGCTCCCACAGCAGAAGAGCCAGGAGAGAAAGCTGCTTCTGGCAATCTTCAGCACATAGTCAGCTTTGCAACTTTGTCACCAGCAGTGCTGTGGCTCCTCGGTTTCATAGCTAAAAGTTCATTTGAGTCGTACCTCTCCGGATGGTGTCTAAGCTGCCCAGCAGCACAGTGAGTAGAGCCCAAACGTTTGGCCTCTGCTCACACAGCCGAAGAGCCAGGAGTGAAAGCTTGTGCTACTAATCTTCAGCACACAGTCAGCTTTGCAAAGGTGCCTCCATTACTGGTGTCACTGCCCACTGTCAACAGGAAAAACATCAGAATGCATTCGCTCCAGAGCCTGCTCTCGGCTGCGCAGCAGCACTCTGAGTAGAGCATGAACTTTTGGCCTCTGCTCCCACAGCAGAAGAGCCGGGAGGGAAAGCTGGGGGTGGCATTCTTCAGCACAAAGTCAGCTTTGCAACGGTGCCTCCATCATTGCTTTCACTGCTCACTTTCATACCTGAAAGAGAGTTTGAATGAAACCACTCCGAAGCCTGCACTCTGCTGCCCAGCAACGCAGTGCGTAGATGCAGAAGGTTTGGCTTCTGTTCTCACAGCCGAAGAGGCAGGAGGGAACGGTGGTGCTAGTGATCTTCAGAACAGAGTCAGCTTTGCAACACTGTCTCCATCCTTACTCTCAGGGCTCACTTTCATACGTGAGTTTGCATTTGAATGCTACCTCTCAGGAGCTTGCTGTCTGCTGCCCAGCAGCACACTGAGTAGAGCATGAACTTTTGGCCTCTGTTCTCACAGCCGAAGAGCCAGGAGGGAAAGCTGGGGCTGGGAATCTTCAGCACACAGTCAGCTTTGCAACGGAGTCACCATCTGTGCTGTCTCTCCTAGCTTTCAAACCTAAAAGTGCATTTGAATGCAAGCTCTCCAGAGCCTGCTCTCGGCTGCCCAGCAGCATAGTGAGTAGAGCACCAATGTTTGGGTTCTGCTCCCACAGTAGAAGAGCCAGGAGGGAAAGCTGGCACTCGGATTCTTCAGCACACAGTCAGCTTTACAACAGTGCCTCCATCATTGCTGTCACTGCTCACTTTCATACCTGAGAGTTTCAATGAAACATCTCGGAAGCCTGCACTTTGCTGCCCAGCAGCACTCTGAGTAGAGCATGAACTTTTGGCCTCTGCTCCCACAGCAGAAGAGCCGGGAGGGAAAGCTGGGGGTGGCATTCTTCAGCACAAAGTCAGCTTTGCAACGGTGCCTCCATCATTGCTTTCACTGCTCACTTTCATACCTGAAAGAGAGTTTGAATGAAACCTCTTCGAAGCCTGCACTCTGCTGCCCAGCAACGCAGTGCGTAGATGCAGAAGGTTTGGCTTCTGTTCTCACAGCCGAAGAGGCAGGAGGGAACGGTGGTGCTAGTGATCTTCAGAACAGAGTCAGCTTTGCAACACTATGTCCATCCTTACTCTCAGGGCTCACTTTCATACGTGAGTTTGCATTTGAATGCTACCTCTCAGGAGCTTGCTGTCTGCTGCCCAGCAGCACACTGAGTAGAGCACGAACTTTTGGCCTCTGTTCTCACAGCCGAAGAGCCAGGAGGGAAAGCTGGGCCTGGGAATCTTCAGCACACAGTCAGCTTTGCAACGGAGTCACCATCTGTGCTGTCTCTCCTAGCTTTCAAACCTAAAAGTGCATTTGAATGCAAGCTCTCCAGAGCCTGCTCTCGGCTGCCCAGCAGCATAGTGAGTAGAGCACCAACGTTTGGGTTCTGCTCCCACAGTAGAAGAGCCAGGAGGGAAAGATCGTGCTGGGCCTCTTCAGCACACAGTCAGCTTTACAAGGGTGTCACCATCATGCCTGTTCACTGCTCACTTTCATACGTAAAAGTCTATTTGTATTGTACCTCTCCGGGGCTTGCTCTAGGGGACCCAGGAGCACAGCGGGGAGGGCACGAACGTTTGCCCTCTGTTCCCACAGCCGAAGACGAATGAAAAAAGCTGGTGCTGGGCCTCTTCAGCACCCAGCTTTGCAACGGTGCCTCCATCATTGCAGTTTCTCCTCGGTTTAATGCCTAAAAGACAATTTGAATAAAAACTGGAGGTCACTCTCAGCTGCCCAGCAGCACAGTGAGTAGAGCACGAACGTTTGGCCTCTGCTCCCACATTAGAAGAGAAAAAAGGGAAAGCTGGTGCTGGGATTCTTCAGCACACAGTCAGCTTTACAACGGTGCCTCCATCATTGCTGTCTCTGCTCACTTTCATACCTGAAAGAGAGTTTGAATGAATCCTCTCGGAAGCCTGCCCTCTGCTGCCCAGCAGCACTCTGAGGAGATCATGAACGTCTGGCCTCTGGCTCCCACAGCAGAAGAGCCAGGAGAGAAAGCTGCTTCTGGCAATCTTCAGCACATAGTCAGCTTTGCAACTTTGTCACCAGCAGTGCTGTGGCTCCTCGGTTTCATAGCTAAAAGTTCATTTGAGTCGTACCTCTCCGGATGGTGTCTAAGCTGCCCAGCAGCACAGTGAGTAGAGCCCAAACGTTTGGCCTCTGCTCACACAGCCGAAGAGCCAGGAGTGAAAGCTTGTGCTACTAATCTTCAGCACACAGTCAGCTTTGCAAAGGTGCCTCCATTACTGGTGTCACTGCCCACTGTCAACAGGAAAAACATCAGAATGCATTCGCTCCAGAGCCTGCTCTCGGCTGCGCAGCAGCACTCTGAGTAGAGCATGAACTTTTGGCCTCTGCTCCCACAGCAGAAGAGCCGGGAGGGAAAGCTGGGGGTGGCATTCTTCAGCACACAGTCAGCTTTGCAACGGTGCCTCCATCATTGCTTTCACTGCTCACTTTCATACCTGAAAGAGAGTTTGAATGAAACCACTCCGAAGCCTGCACTCTGCTGCCCAGCAACGCAGTGCGTAGATGCAGAAGGTTTGGCTTCTGTTCTCACAGCCGAAGAGGCAGGAGGGAACGGTGGTGCTAGTGATCTTCAGAACAGAGTCAGCTTTGCAACACTATCTCCATCCTTACTCTCAGGGCTCACTTTCATACGTGAGTTTGCATTTGAATGCTACCTCTCAGGAGCTTGCTGTCTGCTGCCCAGCAGCACACTGAGTAGAGCACGAACTTTTGGCCTCTGTTCTCACAACCGAAGAGCCAGG
>NW_026913570.1:0-10763 GCF_034315485.1 Pezoporus occidentalis
GCTGCAGGAAGCACAGTGAGTACAGCACGAACGTTTGGCTTCTGCTCCCACAGCAGAAGTGTCAGGATTGAAAGCTGGTGCTGGACCTGTTCAGCACACAATCACCTTTACATTGGTGCATCCATCGTTGCTTTCACTGCTCCCTTTCATACAGGAAAATCATTTGAATGGAATCAGTTCACAGCCTGCTCTCTGCTGGCAGCAACACAGCACAGAAAGAACAGTGGCATCTGCTCCCACAGCAGAAGAACCAGCAGGGAAAGCTGGTGCTGGGCCTCTTCAGCACACAGGCTGCTTTGCAACGGTGTCACCATCATTGCAGTCTCTCCTCGGTTTCATACCTAAAACTCCATTTGAATCCAAATTCTCTGCTGGTCGCTTTCAGCTGCCCAGCAGCCCAGTGAGTACAGCACGAACGTTTGGCCTCTGCTCCCACAGCAGAAGAGCCAGGAGGGAAAGCTGGTGTTGGACCTGTTCAGCACACAGTCACTTTCACATCGGTGCATCCATCGTTGCTTTCACTGCTCCCTTTCATACAGGAAAATCATTTGAATGGAATCTGTCCAGAGCCTGCTCTCTGCTGCGCAGCAACACAGTCAGCACAGAATGAACAGTGGCATCTGCTCCCACAGCAGAAGAACCAGCAGGGAAAGCTAATGCTGGGCCTCTTCAGCACACAGGCTGCTTTGCAACGGTGTCACCATCATTGCAGTCTCTCCTCGGTTTCATACCTAAAAGTCCATTTGAATCCAAATTCTCAGCTGGTCGCTTTCAGCTGCAGGAAGCACAGTGAGTACAGCACGAACGTTTGGCTTCTGCTCCCACAGCAGAAGTGTCAGGATTGAAAGCTGGTGCTGGACCTGTTCAGCACACAATCACCTTTACATTGGTGCATCCATCGTTGCTTTCACTGCTCCCTTTCATACAGGAAAATCATTTGAATGGAATCTGTCCAGAGCCTGCTCTCTGCTGCGCAGCAACACAGTCAGCACAGAATGAACAGTGGCATCTACTCCCACAGCAGAAGAACCAGCAGGGAAAGCTAGTGCTGGGCCTCTTCAGCACACAGGCTGCTTTGCAACGTTGTCACCATCATTGCAGTCTCTCCTTGGTTTCATACCTAAAAGTCCATTTGAATCCAAATTCTCAGCTGGTCGCTTTCAGCTGCAGGAAGCACAGTGAGTACAGCACGAACGTTTGGCCTCTGCTCCCACAGCAGAAGAGCCAGGAGGGAAAGCTGGTGCTGGACCTGTTCAGCACACAATCACCTTTACATTGGTGCATCCATCGTTGCTTTCACTGCTCCCTTTCATACAGGAAAAGCATTTGAATGGAATCAGTTCAGAGCCTGCTCTCTGCTGCGCAGCAACACAGTCAGCACAGAATGAACAGTGGCATCTGCTCCCACAGCAGAAGAACCAGCAGGGAAAGCTAGTGCTGGGCCTCTTCAGCACACAGGCTGCTTTGCAACGGTGTCACCATCATTGCAGTCTCTCCTCGGTTTCATACCTAAAAGTCCATTTGAATCCAAATTCTCAGCTGGTCGCTTTCAGCTGCAGGCAGCACAGTGAGTACAGCACGAACGTTTGGCCTCTGCTCCCACAGCAGAAGTGTCAGGATTGAAAGCTGGTGCTGGACCTGTTCAGCACACAATCACCTTTACATTGGTGCATCCATCGTTGCTTTCACTGCTCCCTTTCATACAGGAAAAGCATTTGAATGGAATCAGTTCAGAGCCTGCTCTCTGCTGCGCAGCAACACAGTCAGCGCAGAATGAACCGTGGCATCTGCTCCCACAGCAGAAGAACCAGCAGGGAAATCTAGTGCTGGGCCTCTTCAGCACACAGGCTGCTTTGCAACGGTGTCACCATCATTGCAGTCTCTCCTCGGTTTCATACCTAAAAGTCCATTTGAATCCAAATTCTCAGCTGGTCTCTCTCAGCTGCAGGCAGCACAGTGAGTACAGCACGAACGTTTGGCCTCTGCTTCCACAGCAGAAGAGCCAGGAGGGAATGCTGGTGCTGGACCTGTTCAGCACACAATCACCTTTACATTGGTGCATCCATCGTTGCTTTCACTGCTCACTTTCATACAGGAAAAGCATTTGAATGGAATCAGTCCAGAGCCTGCTCTCTGCTGCGCAGCAACACAGCACAGAATGAACAGTGGCATCTGCTCCCACAGCAGAAGAACCAGCAGGGAAAGCCGGTGCTGGGCCTCTTCAGCACACAGGCTGCTTTGCAACGGTGTCACCATCATTGCAGTCTCTCCTCGGTTTCATACCTAAAAGTCCATTTGAATCCAAATTCTCAGCTGGTCTCTCTCAGCTGCAGGCAGCACAGTGAGTACAGCACGAACGTTTGGCCTCTGCTCCCACAGCAGAAGAGCCAGGAGGGAAAGCTGGTGCTGGACCTGTTCAGCACAGAATCACCTTTACATTGGTGCATCCATCGTTGCTTTCACTGCTCACTTTCATACAGGAAAAGCATTTGAATGGAATCAGTTCAGAGCCTGCTCTCTGCTGCGCAGCAACACAGTCAGCGCAGAATGAACAGTGGCATCTGCTCCCCCAGCAGAAGAACCAGCAGGGAAAGCTAATGCTGGGCCTCTTCAGCACACAGGCTGCTTTGCAACGGTGTCACCATCATTGCAGTCTCTCCTCGGTTTCATACCTAAAAGTCCATTTGAATCCAAATTCTCAGCTGGTCGCTTTCAGCTGCCCAGCAGCACAGTGAGTACAGCACGAACGTTTGGCCTCTGCTCCCACAGCAGAAGTGTCAGGATTGAAAGCTTGTGCTGGACCTGTTCAGCACACAATCACCTTTACATTGGTGCATCCATCGTTGCTTTCACTGCTCCCTTTCATACAGGAAAATCATTTGAATGGAATCAGTTCAGAGCCTGCTCTCTGCTGGCAGCAACACAGTCAGCACAGAAAGAACAGTGGCATCTGCTCCCACAGCAGAAGAACCAGCAGGGAAAGCTGGTGCTGGGCCTCTTCAGCACACAGGCTGCTTTGCAACGGTGTCACCATCATTGCAGTCTCTCCTCGGTTTCATACCTAAAAGTCCATTTGAATCCAAATTCTCAGCTGGTCGCTCTCAGCTGCCCAGCAGCACAGTGAGTACAGCACGAACGTTTGGCCTCTGCTCCCACAGCAGAAGTGTCAGGATTGAAAGCTGGTGCTGGACCTGTTCAGCACACAATCACCTTTACATTGGTGCATCCATCGTTGCTTTCACTGCTCCCTTTCATACAGGAAAAGCATTTGAATGGAATCAGTTCAGAGCCTGCTCTCTGCTGGCAGAAACACAGCACAGAATGAACAGTGGCATCTGCTCCCACAGCAGAAGAACCAGCAGGGAAAGCTGGTGCTGGGCCTCTTCAGCACACAGGCTGCTTTGCAACGGTGTCACCATCATTGCAGTCTCTCCTCGGTTTCATACCTAAAAGTCCATTTGAATCCAAATTCTCAGCTGGTCTCTCTCACACAGTGAGTACAGCTGCAGGCAGCACAGTGTTACAGCACGAACGTTTGGCCTCTGCTCCCACAGCAGAAGAGCCAGGAGGGAAAGCTGGTGCTGGACCTGTTCAGCACACAATCACCTTTACATTGGTGCATCCATCGTTGCTTTCACTGCTCCCTTTCATACAGGAAAAGCATTTGAATGGAATCAGTTCAGAGCCTGCTCTCTGCTGCGCAGCAACACAGTCAGCGCAGAATGAACAGTGGCATCTGCTCCCACAGCAGAAGAACCAGCAGGGAAAGCTAGTGCTGGGCCTCTTCAGCACACAGGCTGCTTTGCAACGGTGTCACCATCATTGCAGTCTCTCCTCGGTTTCATACCTAAAAGTCCATTTGAATCCAAATTCTCAGCTGGTCGCTCTCAGCTGCCCAGCAGCCCAGTGAGTACAGCACGAACGTTTGGCCTCTGCTCCCACAGCAGAAGAGCCAGGATTGAAAGCTGGTGCTGGACCTGTTCAGCACACAATCACCTTTACATTGGTGCATCCATCGTTGCTTTCACTGCTCCCTTTCATACAGGAAAAGCATTTGAATGGAATCAGTTCAGAGCCTGCTCTCTGCTGGCAGCAACACAGTCAGCACAGAATGAACAGTGGCATCTGCTCCCACAGCAGAAGAACCAGCAGGGAAAGCTGGTGCTGGGCCTCTTCAGCACACAGGCTGCTTTGCAACGGTGTCACCATCATTGCAGTCTCTCCTCGGTTTCATACCTAAAAGTCCATTTGAATCCAAATTCTCAGCTGGTCGCTTCAGCTGCCCAGCAGCCCAGTGAGTACAGCACGAACGTTTGGCCTCTGCTCCCACAGCAGAAGCGACAGGATTGAAAGCTGGTGCTGGACCTGTGCAGCACACAATCACCTTTACATTGGTGCATCCATCGTTGCTTTCACTGCTCCCTTTCATACAGGAAAAGCATTTGAATGGAATCAGTTCAGAGCCTGCTCTCTGCTGGCAGCAACACAGTCAGCACAGAATGAACAGTGGCATCTGCTCCCACAGCAGAAGAACCAGCAGGGAAAGCTGGTGCTGGGCCTCTTCAGCACACAGGCTGCTTTGCAACGGTGTCACCATCATTGCAGTCTCTCCTCGGTTTCATACCTAAAACTCCATTTGAATCCAAATTCTCAGCTGGTCTCTCTCAGCTGCAGGCAGCACAGTGAGTACAGCACGAACGTTTGGCCTCTGCTCCCACAGCAGAAGAGCCAGGAGGGAAAGCTGGTGCTGGACCTGTTCAGCACACAATCACCTTTACATTGGTGCATCCATCGTTGCTTTCACTGCTCACTTTCATACAGGAAAAGCATTTGAATGGAATCAGTCCAGAGCCTGCTCTCTGCTGCGCAGCAACACAGTCAGCGCAGAATGAACAGTGGCATCTGCTCCCACAGCAGAAGAACCAGCAGGGAAAGCAAATGCTGGGCCTCTTCAGCACACAGGCTGCTTTGCAACGGTGTCACCATCATTGCAGTCTCTCCTCGGTTTCATACCTAAAAGTCCATTTGAATCCAAATTCTCAGCTGGTCGCTCTCAGCTGCCCAGCAGCACAGTGAGTACAGCACGAACGTTTGGCCTCTGCTCCCACAGCAGAAGTGTCAGGATTGAAAGCTTGTGCTGGACCTGTTCAGCACACAATCACCTTTACATTGGTGCATCCATCGTTGCTTTCACTGCTCCCTTTCATACAGGAAAAGCATTTGAATGGAATCAGTTCAGAGCCTGCTCTCTGCTGGCAGCAACACAGTCAGCACAGAATGAACAGTGGCATCTGCTCCCACAGCAGAAGAACCAGCAGGGAAAGCTGGTGCTGGGCCTCTTCAGCACACAGGCTGCTTTGCAACGGTGTCACCATCATTGCAGTCTCTCCTCGGTTTCATACCTAAAAGTCCATTTGAATCCAAATTCTCAGCTGGTCGCTTTCAGCTGCAGGCAGCACAGTGAGTACAGCACGAACGTTTGGCCTCTGCTCCCACAGCAGAAGTGTCAGGATTGAAAGCTGGTGCTGGACCTGTTCAGCACACAATCACCTTTACATTGGTGCATCCATCGTTGCTTTCACTGCTCCCTTTCATACAGGAAAAGCATTTGAATGGAATCAGTTCAGAGCCTGCTCTCTGCTGGGAGCAAACACAGCACAGAATGAACAGTGGCATCTGCTCCCACAGCAGAAGAACCAGCAGGGAAAGCTGGTGCTGGGCCTCTTCAGCACACAGGCTGCTTTGCAACGGTGTCACCATCATTGCAGTCTCTCCTCGGTTTCATACCTAAAACTCCATTTGAATCCAAATTCTCTGCTGGTCTCTCTCAGCTGCAGGCAGCACAGTGAGTACAGCACGAACGTTTGGCCTCTGCTCCCAAGGCAGAAGAGCCAGGAGGGAAAGCTGGTGCTGGACCTGTTCAGCACACAATCACCTTTACATTGGTGCATCCATCGTTGCTTTCACTGCTCACTTTCATACAGGAAAAGCATTTGAATGGAATCAGTCCAGAGCCTGCTCTCTGCTGCGCAGCAACACAGTCAGCGCAGAATGAACAGTGGCATCTGCTCCCACAGCAGAAGAACCAGCAGGGAAAGCAAATGCTGGGCCTCTTCAGCACACAGGCTGCTTTGCAACGGTGTCACCATCATTGCAGTCTCTCCTCGGTTTCATACCTAAAAGTCCATTTGAATCCAAATTCTCAGGTGGTCGCTTTCAGCTGCCCAGCAGCCCAGTGAGTACAGCACGAACGTTTGGCTTCTGCTCCCACAGCAGAAGTGTCAGGATTGAAAGCTTGTGCTGGACCTGTGCAGCACACAATCACCTTTACATTGGTGCATCCATCGTTGCTTTCACTGCTCCCTTTCATACAGGAAAATCATTTGAATGGAATCAGTTCAGAGCCTGCTCTCTGCTGGCAGCAACACAGTCAATACAGAAAGAACAGTGGCATCAGCTCCCACAGCAGAAGAACCAGCAGGGAAAGCTGGTGCTGGGCCTCTTCAGCACACAGGCTGCTTTGCAACGGTGTCACCATCATTGCAGTCTCTCCTCGGTTTCATACCTAAAAGTCCATTTGAATCCAAATTCTCAGCTGGTCGCTCAGCTGCAGCAGCACAGTGAGTACAGCACGAACGTTTGGCCTCTGCTCAGGATTGAAAGCTGGTGCTGGACCTGTTCAGCACACAATCACCTTTACATTGGTGCATCCATCGTTGCTTTCACTGCTCCCTTTCATACAGGAAAAGCATTTGAATGGAATCAGTTCAGAGCCTGCTCTCTGCTGGCAGCAACACAGTCAGCACAGAATGAACAGTGGCATCTGCTCCCACAGCAGAAGAACCAGCAGGGAAAGCTAGTGCTGGGCCTCTTCAGCACACAGGCTGCTTTGCAACGGTGTCACCATCATTGCAGTCTCTCCTCGGTTTCATACCTAAAAGTCCATTTGAATCCAAATTCTCAGCTGGTCGCTTTCAGCTGCCCAGCAGCACAGTGAGTACAGCACGAACGTTTGGCCTCTGCTCCCACAGCAGAAGAGCCAGGAGGGAAAGCTGGTGCTGGACCTGTTCAGCACACAATCACCTTTACATTGGTGCATCCATCGTTGCTTTCACTGCTCCCTTTCATACAGGAAAAGCATTTGAATGGAATCAGTTCAGAGCCTGCTCTCTGCTGCGCAGCAACACAGTCAGCGCAGAATGAACAGTGGCATCTGCTCCCACAGCAGAAGAACCAGCAGGGAAAGCTAATGCTGGGCCTCTTCAGCACACAGGCTGCTTTGCAACGGTGTCACCATCATTGCAGTCTCTCCTCGGTTTCATACCTAAAAGTCCATTTGAATCCAAATTCTCAGCTGGTCGCTTTCAGCTGCAGGCAGCACAGTGAGTACAGCACGAACGTTTGGCCTCTGCTCCCACAGCAGAAGAGCCAGGAGGGAAAGCTGGTGCTGGACCTGTTCAGCACACAATCACCTTTACATTGGTGCATCCATCGTTGCTTTCACTGCTCCCTTTCATACAGGAAAAGCATTTGAATGGAATCAGTTCAGAGCCTGCTCTCTGCTGCGCAGCAACACAGTCAGCACAGAATGAACAGTGGCATCTGCTCCCACAGCAGAAGAACCAGCAGGGAAAGCTGGTGCTGGGCCTCTTCAGCACACAGGCTGCTTTGCAACGGTGTCACCATCATTGCAGTCTCTCCTCGGTTTCATACCTAAAAGTCCATTTGAATCCAAATTCTCAGCTGGTCGCTCTCAGCTGCCCAGCAGCACAGTGAGTACAGCACGAACGTTTGGCCTCTGCTCCCACAGCAGAAGTGTCAGGATTGAAAGCTGGTGCTGGACCTGTTCAGCACACAATCACCTTTACATTGGTGCATCCATCGTTGCTTTCACTGCTCCCTTTCATACAGGAAAAGCATTTGAATGGAATCAGTTCAGAGCCTGCTCTCTGCTGGCAGCAACACAGCACAGAATGAACAGTGGCATCTGCTCCCACAGCAGAAGAACCAGCAGGGAAAGCTGGTGCTGGGCCTCTTCAGCACACAGGCTGCTTTGCAACGGTGTCACCATCATTGCAGTCTCTCCTCGGTTTCATACCTAAAAGTCCATTTGAATCCAAATTCTCAGCTGGTCTCTCTCAGCTGCAGGCAGCACAGTGAGTACAGCACGAACGTTTGGCCTCTGCTTCCACAGCAGAAGAGCCAGGAGGGAATGCTGGTGCTGGACCTGTTCAGCACACAATCACCTTTACATTGGTGCATCCATCGTTGCTTTCACTGCTCACTTTCATACAGGAAAAGCATTTGAATGGAATCAGTCCAGAGCCTGCTCTCTGCTGCGCAGCAACACAGCACAGAATGAACAGTGGCATCTGCTCCCACAGCAGAAGAACCAGCAGGGAAAGCCGGTGCTGGGCCTCTTCAGCACACAGGCTGCTTTGCAACGGTGTCACCATCATTGCAGTCTCTCCTCGGTTTCATACCTAAAAGTCCATTTGAATCCAAATTCTCAGCTGGTCTCTCTCAGCTGCAGGCAGCACAGTGAGTACAGCACGAACGTTTGGCCTCTGCTCCCACAGCAGAAGAGCCAGGAGGGAAAGCTGGTGCTGGACCTGTTCAGCACAGAATCACCTTTACATTGGTGCATCCATCGTTGCTTTCACTGCTCACTTTCATACAGGAAAAGCATTTGAATGGAATCAGTTCAGAGCCTGCTCTCTGCTGCGCAGCAACACAGTCAGCGCAGAATGAACAGTGGCATCTGCTCCCCCAGCAGAAGAACCAGCAGGGAAAGCTAATGCTGGGCCTCTTCAGCACACAGGCTGCTTTGCAACGGTGTCACCATCATTGCAGTCTCTCCTCGGTTTCATACCTAAAACTCCATTTGAATCCAAATTCTCTGCTGGTCTCTCTCAGCTGCAGGCAGCACAGTGAGTACAGCACGAACGTTTGGCCTCTGCTCCCACAGCAGAAGAGCCAGGAGGGAAAGCTGGTGCTGGACCTGTTCAGCACACAATCACCTTCACATTGGTGCATCCATCGTTGCTTTCACTGCTCCCTTTCATACAGGAAAAGCATTTGAATGGAATCAGTTCAGAGCCTGCTCTCTGCTGCGCAGCAACACAGCACAGAATGAACAGTGGCATCTGCTCCCACAGCAGAAGAACCAGCAGGGAAAGCTAGTGCTGGGCCTCTTCAGCACACAGGCTGCTTTGCAACGGTGTCACCATCATTGCAGTCTCTCCTCGGTTTCATACCTAAAAGTCCATTTGAATCCAAATTCTCAGCTGGTCGCCCTCAGCTGCAGGCAGCACAGTGAGTACAGCACGAACGTTTGGCCTCTGCTCCCACAGCAGAAGTGTCAGGATTGAAAGCTGGTGCTGGACCTGTTCAGCACACAATCACCTTTACATTGGTGCATCCATCGTTGCTTTCACTGCTCCCTTTCATACAGGAAAAGCATTTGAATGGAATCAGTCCAGAGCCTGCTCTCTGCTGGCAGGAACACAGCACAGAAAGAACAGTGGCATCTGCTCCCACAGCAGAAGAACCAGCAGGGAAAGCTGGTGCTGGGCCTCTTCAGCACACAGGCTGCTTTGCAACGGTGTCACCATCATTGCAGTCTCTCCTCGGTTTCATACCTAAAACTCCATTTGAATCCAAATTCTCAGCTGGTCTCTCTCAGCTGCAGGCAGCACAGTGAGTACAGCACGAACGTTTGGCCTCTGCTCCCACAGCAGAAGTGTCAGGATTGAAAGCTTGTGCTGGACCTGTTCAGCACACAATCACCTTTACATTGGTGCATCCATCGTTGCTTTCACTGCTCCCTTTCATACAGGAAAAGCATTTGAATGGAATCAGTTCAGAGCCTGCTCTCTGCTGCGCAGCAACACAGTCAGCACAGAATGAACAGTGGCATCTGCTCCCACAGCAGAAGAACCAGCAGGGAAAGCTAATGCTGTGCCTCTTCAGCACACAGGCTGCTTTGCAACGGTGTCACCATCATTGCAGTCTCTCCTCGGTTTCATACCTAAAAGTCCATTTGAATCCAAATTCTCAGCTGGTCGCTCTCAGCTGCAGGCAGCACAGTGAGTACAGCACGAACGTTTGGCCTCTGCTCCCACAGCAGAAGAGCCAGGAGGGAAAGCTGGTGCTGGACCTGTTCAGCACACAATCACCTTTACATTGGTGCATCCATCGTTGCTTTCACTGCTCACTTTCATACAGGAAAAGCATTTGAATGGAATCAGTCCAGAGCCTGCTCTCTGCTGCGCAGCAACACAGTCAGCGCAGAATGAACAGTGGCATCTGCTCCCACAGCAGAAGAACCAGCAGGGAAAGCTAATGCTGGGCCTCTTCAGCACACAGGCTGCTTTGCAACGGTGTCACCATCATTGCAGTCTCTCCTCGGTTTCATACCTAAAAGTCCATTTGAATCCAAATTCTCAGCTGGTCGCCTCATTGAGCCCCAGTATTCCCTTATAGAGCTCCATTATTACATCATAGAGCCCCATTATTGCCTCATAGAGCCCCAGTATTGCGTCATAGAGCCTCATTATTGCGTCCTAGAGGCCCTTTATAACGACATAGAACCCCATTATTGCCTCATAGAGCTCCATTATTGCGACATAGAGCTCCATTATTGCGTCATAGACCCCATTATAGACTCACAGAGCCGCATTATTGCTTCCTAGAGCCCCATTATTGCCTCATAGAGCTCCATTATTTCGACATATAGCTCCATTACTGCGTCATAGACCCAA
>NW_026913571.1:0-9503 GCF_034315485.1 Pezoporus occidentalis
TTCAAAACCCCGGTAATTTAAAGGGCAAGGGGCCCCGGGTTTTGGGTTTTTTTTGTTTCCCCGGGGCTTTCCCGAGAGGGGGGGTGCTGCAAGAGTCCTCAGGATGGAAAGGGAGAGTTCAGGCACAGTCAATGAGGAACAGTTGGTGAAAGTCTGTGCCAGACAGGTAGAACAAGGGTGCTCAAGAGTTAACACCATGGCACAAGTGTGCCCTTGGTTTATCCAGTTCAGCACTGCCTCGGGAAGCAGGGAAGTTCACCACCGGTCTTTACCTTGGCTCTTCATCCTGCAGGGATGGAGCACCCCTGGGAGACCCCTCCGGCTCACCACACCCGAGAAAGTGGGTTTTCCAGTGAGAGCTGATCCTCTACCCTTTTAAGTTTTCCCAACCATCCCCTTCTTCCTCACTACAGTCCCTAATAGAACCTACCCAGTCCCTATATGGCCCTGCAGTTGGAAGGGTCTGACGGCTCTAGCAGGCTCTCTTCCCAGGCGAAAGCCGAATTGGCTGTTTATAAGGTTCTCCAAGCACGAAACATACCCTTTTCCTATGACTTTCAATAGTTCTATGGTCTCTTTTGTTAACTCCCGAACTGCACACAGTTTCCAGGTGTCTCCTAAGAGAGTTAAGGAATGGCAACCCCGACCTCAGCACTCTCCTTTGAGAGCCCAAGATTTGGTGGGAACAAGCAATCTCTGGCTATGTCTTTTCTCCCAAAGACCAGCACCCCCAAGTCCTGTACAGGAAACCTGAGGCCATCCGGAGCTGCTGGTCAAGAGAGGAAGCTCCGAGTGCCCCGGGTGATCTCCAAACCCGTTTTCAGAGCAGCGCTGGGGCACACAGCACAACAGCTGCCAGAGAAGCCCTTGGAGCATCATCAAGAGCCCAGACCTGCAGTCAGCAGAGAGGACAGAGCAGCTGCTTGTTGGCAAGGAGAACCACAGGGAATGTGGGCTGAAAGATGCTGCCCCTTTACATCTAAACCGTTCTGCTGCTCCTGTGCTCTCGAGATGGATGTGAAGTGAAGGCCCGGAGCTGTGCAGGGAGCCTGGGATGACCAGCATAGCAAACCCCCTTCCTATTCAAGTAGTGGAGATGTGGGACTGCCCAATCTCCTTGGCCCAGGAGGTGACAAAGCCCAAGCAGGTCTTATCTCTTCTCAGCTGCTTGGTTTGGAGAAGCGTACCCAAAGGGGATGACCTAGCTTGAGCAAGAAACAGAGCTTTGGGCTCCCTTAACAAAGCCCGAGCCCTGGATTCTTTTGGAGCTTTGAGGCATCACAGTCACAGGGGCCATGTAATTATCATGGCAGGGAGATGAGGGACCTGTGATGGAGCTGGTCCAGATCCATCAAATCCCAGCAACCCCAGGCATGCCAGGTTCCACCCTCTTCAATTCTTGTTCAACCAAGCTCACAGTTTGGCTTAAGGAGCCAACAGAAGATTTGGTGACCTTCTAACAGTGAGGTAAATGCTCTACTTTGCAAGAAAACATCAATGCCAAGGGAAATGGCTTGAACCTGCCAGAGGGGAGATTGAAATGAGCTCTTAGGCAGAAGCTCTTCCCTGTGAGGGTGCTGAGGCACTGGCACAGGGTGCCCAGAGAAGCTGTGGCTGCCCCATCCCTGGCAGTGTTCAAGGCCAGGTTGGACACAGGGGCTTGGAGAAAGCTGCTCCAGTGGAAGGGGTCCCTGCCTATAGCAGGGGTTGGAACTGGATGAGCTTTAAGGTCCTTTCCAACACAAACCTCTCTGGGATTCTGTGATGGGCTTGGGAGCATTCATCAGAGCCACCAGTGACAAGGGCAACCCTAAAGCACCCTTCAGAAGGGCCTTTTTCCCCTGGTGCTGCCCATTTCAGTCCTTTACCACACTCCTCACTGTTCCTCCCCATCTCCTTCATTCCACTTTTGGGCACCGCTCCCTCAGGCTCTCCTTTGTCTCTTGTACTTCCAGCACGATGGGTGGAAGAAGGTGAATGTCATCATCAAGGAGAGCACAAGGACTGGGGCTGCCTCAGGCCCACTGAGGTTAAGATCCAAATTCCCCAGGAAGCCCTCTCCAGGCAGAGGAAGGACAGGAGGGTGACCATGAGCAGCCAGCATGGAGGTATCAAGGCCAAGTCACACCTGACCAACCTGAGTGCCTTGGGTGATGTGAGCATTGATGTTTGCATGGACAAGGAGTAGAGGACAGCATTTACCTCACTGTTAGCAAGGTCACCATGATCTTCTGTTGGCTCCTTTGCAGCCAAACTTGTGAGCTATGGTTTGAGTACAAGGAATTGAAGATGGGTGGAAACCTGGTTCATTGCCTGTGGTGCTGGGATTGTTGATGGATGCTGGCACCAGCTCCCATTAGCGAGGTTCCCCTCATCTCCCTGCCATGATAATGTGAACCATGGCCCCTGTGAAGCTGTAACTGCCTCAGAAATGCTCCAAAAGCGGATGTCAAAGCTGGGCTTGTTCTGTGCTTTGCTCTAAGGGAGCCCAAAGCTCTGTTTCTTGCTCAAGCTGAGGTCATCTCCTCTGGGTACATTTCTTCTCCAAACCAAGCAGCACAGAGAAGAGATAATGACCTGCTTTGGGCTTTGTCACCTCCTGGGGACCAAGGAGATTCACAGTCCCCACATCCCCACATCACTTGAAATAGGAAGGGGGTTTGCTGATGCTGGTTCATTCCCAGGCTCCCTGCACAGCTCCAGGCACGTTCATCTTCACATCCATCTCTGAGAGCATGAGGAGGGCAGCAGAGACAGAGCTGAGATGTAAGTGAGGGGCAGCATCTTTCAGCCCATCATTCTCCTGTGGTTCTCCCTTGCCAACAAGCAGCAGCTCCTGTCTTCATCTCCTGCCTGACTGCAGGGTCCTGGGCTTCTTGATGATGCTCCGGGCTTCCCAGGGAGCGGCTTGTGCTGTGTGCTCCCCACGCTGCTGCTGAGAAGGCAGGTTTGGAGATCACCCTGGTGGAGAACACTCCCAGGAGGCTTCTTCTTACTGACCACAAAGGGCTCCTGGATGAGCACTTCAGGCTTTCCTGTACAGGACATTCAGGGTGCTCCTCATTGCTGAGATGAGACAAACCTGAAAGAGGACTTTTTTCCCTGCAAAACAAAATATCAAGGACGGATTGCTGAGCTCTGGGGGTTGCCAGTTTGTATTGTAGTGTCGAGATTCAGGCTAAAGACCCAGGAAAAGATTTTAGAGCAAACAAAGTGTGTCAGGAGGAGGGGGAAAACCAACCTAAACCTCTGTGTAAGAATGCATAGGTTAATAGTATGGTTTTGATTGATGGGAACTTAGAGCTGATCCAACTCCAGCCGCTTGCCATGGGCAGGGTCACCTTTCACTAGAGCAGGCTGCTCCAATTCCCTGCAAACTGCACTTTACATAGTTCAGGAACTGATTACAATTTCTAATTAGGAAGAAGTCCCAGCAGAAAAGGAAGAAGTGGGTGGCTGGGAAACGCTGACGAAAGCATGAAGGATCAACTCTGCACTGTGAAAGCACCACATTTCTCTGTGTTCCAGGTGGAGCCGGATGGTCTCCAAGCCCCAGGCTCAGCACTAATGCTGGCAATGAAGTGCAGCCCTAAGGTAAAGTTACTCAGGTGAGTGGAACCTCACCTTTCCACAGAGGTCATTGCTCAACATCCAGGAGTGAGACAGAGGAGCAGGCACCGCGTTGTGCCATGGTGTTTAACTGCTTGAGCACCCCTTTGTTCTACCTGTCCTGGCACATGACTTTCACCAACCTGTTCCTCATTGATCTGTGCCTGAACTCTCCCTTTCCATCCTGCAGGACTGTCTCTTCACATCCATCTCCGAGACCATCAGGAGGGCAGCAGAGACAGAGCTGAGATGTAAGTGAGGGGCAGCATCTTCCAGGCCCAGCTGAGCTCTCTTTGTAAGGACAGTGTGCGCCTGTGGTTCTCAGAACCTCCTGTGGTTATCTTAACCTCCTGTGGTTCTCTCTTGCCAACAAGCAGCAGCTCCTGTCTTCATCTCCTGCCCTACTGCAGGGTCCTGGGCTTCTTGATGATGCTCTGGGCTTCCCAGGGAGCTGCTTTGTTGTGTCCTCCCCATGCAGCTGCTGAGAAGGCAGGTTTGGGGATCACCCTGGTTGAGAGCGTTCTCAGGAGGGAGGGGAAACCACTATAAACATCTATGTAAGCTTGCATAAGAACATAGTTTGGACTGGCAGGGACCTTAAAGCTCATGCAGTTCCAACCCCCTGCCATGGGCAGGGACATTTTCCACTAGAGCTAGTTACTTTAAGCCCTGTCCAGCCTGCACTTTCCATAGGTCAGGAATTCATTCCAGTGTCTAGTTAGGAAGAAGCCCCAGCAAAGAGGGAAGGAACTGGTGTTCGGCAAATTCCTACGAGAGCATGAAGGATCAGCTCTGCGCTGTGAAAGCACTACTTTTCTCTGTGTTCCAGGTTGAGACGAATGATCTCCAAGGCCCAGGCTCAGCACTAACGCAGGCGATGAAGTGCAGCACTAAGGTAAAGCTACTCGGGTGAGTGGAACCTCCCCATTGCTTTCCACAGGGGTCATTGCTCAACATCCAGAAGTGAGACAGAGGAGCAGGCACCGCGTTGTGCCATGGTGTTTAACTGCTTGAGCACCCCTTTGTTCTATCTGTGCTGGCACAGGACTTTCACCAGCCTGTTCCCCATTGATCTGTGCCTGAACTCTCCCTTTCCATCCTGCAGGACTGTCTCTGAACAGCTCCCACTACACAGAGGCTTTTCCACCTGGGACATCCCTGCCTCTTGGAGAAGAAACCCCCAGCCAGGAGCTCACACACAAAGCACCATCCAGCCCATGGCACAAAGCAATTGCACCCAAGTGACCGAGTTCAGCCTGGCAGGGTTCACACAGGACCCGGTGACTCAGGTCTACTTGTTCCTGCTCTTCCTGCTCACCTACCTTGTCACCATCGTGGGCAACCTGGGCATCATCATCTTAATCAGGGCCAGCCCCCACCTCCACTCCCCCATGTATTATTTCCTGGGCAACCTGGCTTTTGTAGACCTCTGTTTCTCCACCATCATCACCCCCAAGATGTTGGTTGACTTGATGTCAGAGAAGAAGAGCATTGCTTATGCTGGGTGTGTGGCTAAGGTCTTCCTCTTTGATCTCTTTGGGATAACTGAATACTTCCTGCTGGCTTCGATGGCCTATGACCGTTACGTGGCCATTTGCCATCCCCTGCTGTACCCCCTTGTGTAGGTAGTTAAGGCCTGGCGGCCGGAAGATATCGCGTTGTACGGAAAGATAGAGCCCCCCCTGTTTAATAGCCAATGGTATGTAGCTTGTGATGTAAGCAGACGGAAGTGACGCTGTAAACCCAGAGTATATAACGCTGTGTTGCGAAGTAATAAACGCCATTTGCCGTCCACCACACTGGTGTCTTCTGTCTCACTTCTGGATGTTGAGCAATGACCCCTGTGGAAAGCAATGGGGAGGTTCCACTCACCTGAGTAGCTTTACCTTAGTGCTGCACTTCATCGCCTGCGTTAGTGCTGAGCCTGGGCCTTGGAGATCATTCGTCTCAACCTGGAACACAGAGAAAAGTAGTGCTTTCACAGCGCAGAGCTGATCCTTCATGCTCTCGTAGGAATTTGCCGAACACCAGTTCCTTCCCTCTTTGCTGGGGCTTCTTCCTAACTAGACACTGGAATGAATTCCTGACCTATGGAAAGTGCAGGCTGGACAGGGCTTAAAGTAACTAGCTCTAGTGGAAAATGTCCCTGCCCATGGCAGGGGGTTGGAACTGCATGAGCTTTAAGGTCCCTGCCAGTCCAAACTATGTTCTTATGCAAGCTTACATAGATGTTTATAGTGGTTTCCCCTCCCTCCTCAGAACGCTCTCAACCAGGGTGATCCCCAAACCTGCCTTCTCAGCAGCTGCATGGGGAGGACACAACAAAGCAGCTCCCTGGGAAGCCCAGAGCATCATCAAGAAGCCCAGGACCCTGCAGTAGGGCAGGAGATGAAGACAGGAGCTGCTGCTTGTTGGCAAGAGAGAACCACAGGAGGTTAAGATAACCACAGGAGGTTCTGAGAACCACAGGCGCACACTGTCCTTACAAAGAGAGCTCAGCTGGGCCTGGAAGATGCTGCCCCTCACTTACATCTCAGCTCTGTCTCTGCTGCCCTCCTGATGGTCTCGGAGATGGATGTGAAGAGACAGTCCTGCAGGATGGAAAGGGAGAGTTCAGGCACAGATCAATGAGGAACAGGTTGGTGAAAGTCATGTGCCAGCACAGGTAGAACAAAGGGGTGCTCAAGCAGTTAAACACCATGGCACAACGCGGTGCCTGCTCCTCTGTCTCACTCCTGGATGTTGAGCAATGACCTCTGTGGAAAGGTGAGGTTCCACTCACCTGAGTAACTTTACCTTAGGGCTGCACTTCATTGCCTGCATTAGTGCTGAGCCTGGGGCTTGGAGACCATCCGGCTCCACCTGGAACACAGAGAAATGTGGTGCTTTCACAGTGCAGAGTTGATCCTTCATGCTTTCGTCAGCGTTTCCCAGCCACCCACTTCTTCCTTTTCTGCTGGGACTTCTTCCTAATTAGAAATTGTAATCAGTTCCTGAACTATGTAAAGTGCAGTTTGCAGGGAATTGGAGCAGCCTGCTCTAGTGAAAGGTGACCCTGCCCATGGCAAGCGGCTGGAGTTGGATCAGCTCTAAGTTCCCATCAATCAAAACCATACTATTAACCTATGCATTCTTACACAGAGGTTTAGGTTGGTTTTCCCCCTCCTCCTGACACACTTTGTTTGCTCTAAAATCTTTTCCTGGGTCTTTAGCCTGAATCTCGACACTACAATACAAACTGGCAACCCCCAGAGCTCAGCAATCCGTCCTTGATATTTTGTTTTGCAGGGAAAAAAGTCCTCTTTCAGGTTTGTCTCATCTCAGCAATGAGGAGCACCCTGAATGTCCTGTACAGGAAAGCCTGAAGTGCTCATCCAGGAGCCCTTTGTGGTCAGTAAGAAGAAGCCTCCTGGGAGTGTTCTCCACCAGGGTGATCTCCAAACCTGCCTTCTCAGCAGCAGCGTGGGGAGCACACAGCACAAGCCGCTCCCTGGGAAGCCCGGAGCATCATCAAGAAGCCCAGGACCCTGCAGTCAGGCAGGAGATGAAGACAGGAGCTGCTGCTTGTTGGCAAGGGAGAACCACAGGAGAATGATGGGCTGAAAGATGCTGCCCCTCACTTACATCTCAGCTCTGTCTCTGCTGCCCTCCTCATGCTCTCAGAGATGGATGTGAAGATGAACGTGCCTGGAGCTGTGCAGGGAGCCTGGGAATGAACCAGCATCAGCAAACCCCCTTCCTATTTCAAGTGATGTGGGGATGTGGGGACTGTGAATCTCCTTGGTCCCCAGGAGGTGACAAAGCCCAAAGCAGGTCATTATCTCTTCTCTGTGCTGCTTGGTTTGGAGAAGAAATGTACCCAGAGGAGATGACCTCAGCTTGAGCAAGAAACAGAGCTTTGGGCTCCCTTAGAGCAAAGCACAGAACAAGCCCAGCTTTGACATCCGCTTTTGGAGCATTTCTGAGGCAGTTACAGCTTCACAGGGGCCATGGTTCACATTATCATGGCAGGGAGATGAGGGGAACCTCGCTAATGGGAGCTGGTGCCAGCATCCATCAACAATCCCAGCACCACAGGCAATGAACCAGGTTTCCACCCATCTTCAATTCCTTGTACTCAAACCATAGCTCACAAGTTTGGCTGCAAAGGAGCCAACAGAAGATCATGGTGACCTTGCTAACAGTGAGGTAAATGCTGTCCTCTACTCCTTGTCCATGCAAACATCAATGCTCACATCACCCAAGGCACTCAGGTTGGTCAGGTGTGACTTGGCCTTGATACCTCCATGCTGGCTGCTCATGGTCACCCTCCTGTCCTTCCTCTGCCTGGAGAGGGCTTCCTGGGGAATTTGGATCTTAACCTCAGTGGACCTGAGGCAGCCCCAGTCCTTGTGCTCTCCTTGATGATGACATTCACCTTCTTCCACCCATCGTGCTGGAAGTACAAGAGACAAAGGAGAGCCTGAGGGAGCGGTGCCCAAAAGTGGAATGAAGGAGATGGGGAGGAACAGTGAGGAGTGTGGTAAAGGACTGAAATGGGCAGCACCAGGGGAAAAAGGCCCTTCTGAAGGGTGCTTTAGGGTTGCCCTTGTCACTGGTGGCTCTGATGAATGCTCCCAAGCCCATCACAGAATCCCAGAGAGGTTTGTGTTGGAAAGGACCTTAAAGCTCATCCAGTTCCAACCCCTGCTATAGGCAGGGACCCCTTCCACTGGAGCAGCTTTCTCCAAGCCCCTGTGTCCAACCTGGCCTTGAACACTGCCAGGGATGGGGCAGCCACAGCTTCTCTGGGCACCCTGTGCCAGTGCCTCAGCACCCTCACAGGGAAGAGCTTCTGCCTAAGAGCTCATTTCAATCTCCCCTCTGGCAGGTTCAAGCCATTTCCCTTGGCCTGTCCCTACAGGCCCTGATGAAGAGTCCCTCTCTTATTCTATCTGAATAAGTTGCTTCACATGTTGTGTTCTCTTTTCTTGAGGGAATTGTCCAAATGTCTCTATTTTTCATGAAAGCTCCATCAGAAACTTTGATTAAAAGCTTATAAAGTGAGCATTTCACTTCACAGCAACTTAAATTAGATTTTGACTGGTTACCATTGCATTCATTCATTATTCATCACAGTTCTTTGCAGAAGACCACAGTTTCCAAAGGTGCTTATTTTAAACCACAAATTTATTCAGTTTGTCATTATACAAGTACATATTCTTCCAGCAGTTGTACAGTTCATTAAACAGAAATGGTGTGTTTGGATTAAATGTTAAAACCCTTCCATCTACTGTTTCATTTAGAGCATCTTCCCCCTCACTAATGTGATGACATACAGAAGGGGATGTGACATGGTCAAATCCACAAAGCACAGACCTGGTACTGAACATCCAGAAAGGAAAAGATGTTAGGACCAGACATCCCAGGAAGATTTTAGTTGGGACATACTTCTGGCCACATGCTAACCTATGTGTGCCTATCACAGGTCCTTAGCACTGCTCCAGCTCACTTACACGGGATAAATGTATTGGATGCTCATATCAGGTATCACAGAATCCCAGACTGGTTTATGTTGGAAGGGACCTAAAAGCTCTCAACTTCCAACCCCTGCCATGGGCAGGGACAATTTCCACTAGAGCAGTTTGCTCCAAGCCCCTGTGTCCAACCTGCCCTTGAACCCTGCCAGGGATGGGGCAGCCACAGCTTCTCTGGGCACCCTGTGCCAGCACCTCGGCACCCTCATAGTGAAGAATTCCTTCCTTACATCCAATCTGGTTCCCCCTGCTTCAGTTTGAACCCACCACCCCTTGTCCTATCCCTACACTCCCTAATGAAGAATTCCTCTCCTGCATCCTTGTAGCCCCCTTCAGACACTGGAAGCTGCTCTGAGGTCTCCAAGCAGCTTCTCTTCT
>NW_026913572.1:0-10963 GCF_034315485.1 Pezoporus occidentalis
TGGGGTGCTCAATGGGGTGCTCAATGGGGTGCTCAATGGGGTGCTCAATGGGGTGCTCAATGGGGTGCTCAATGCGGTGCTCAATGGGGTGCTCAATGGGGTGCTCAATGGGGTGCTCAATGGGGTGCTCAATGCTCTATGGGGTGCTCAATGCGGTGGTCAATGGGGTGCTCACTGGGTCTGTGGCGTGGGCCAGGGTCTGTGGGGCAGGTCATGGGTCTATGGAGTGGTCTCTGGGTCAATGGGGTGGTCTGTGGGGTGGTCTATGGGGCTCTCTGTGGTTCTATGGGGCACTCTATGGGGCACATTATGAGGCTCACTATGGCTTTATGGGGCACTATGGGTCACTCTATGGGGCTCTCTATGGGGCTCTCTGTGGGTCACTCTCTGGGGCTCTCTATGGGTCACTTGCTGGGGCTCTCTATGGGGCTCTCTCTGGGGCTCTCTCTGGGGCTCTCTCTGGGGCTCTCTGTGGCTTTATGGGGCTCTCTATGGGTCACTCTCTGGGGCTCTCTATGGGGCTCTCTATGGGGCTCTCTATGGGGCTCTCTATGGGGCTCTCTATGGGTCACTCTATGGGGCTCTCTATGGGTCACTCGCTGGGGCTCTCTATGGGGCTCTCTATGGGGTTCTCTATGGGTCACTCTATGGGTCACTCTCTGGGGCTCTCTATGGGGCTCTCTATGGGTCTCTCTATGGGTCACTCTATGGGGCTCTCTATGGGGCTCTCTATGGGTCACTCTATGGGTCACTCTATGGGTCACTCTATGGGGCTCTCTGGGGCTCTCCCTGGGGCTCGCTGTGGGTCAGCCCGTGCGCTAGGGGGCGCCCTGCCCCACAGCTGCTGCTGTTGCTGCTCTCGATGTTCCTCATCCGGAGCCTGGACCCGGACGAGCCCCGGATGGAGCCGTGAGGAGGGGGGGGGCGGGAACCCCGCGTGGCTCCGCCCCTTCCCCCGCGGCAGCCAATAAAACACCGGGAACCGCCAGCGCCGACCAATGAGAGCGGGGCCGGGGCGGGACCACGCCCCCTTCCCTCACGGGGCTCGGCCCATGCCCATTTGTGGGCATCTCACGTTCAGCCCCGCCCCTTGCCCTCTAAAGACCCTCCCTTTGGCCACGCCCCCCTCACTTGTGATTGGCCGAGCCCCGTGGAGCGGGAACGTCTCACGCGTGGCCCCGCCCCTTTCTCCTCAGGACACCCTCTTGGCCACGCCCCCCCCCCCGATTGGTCGCTCCCCCTTTTGGCGGGAGCAGCTTTCGCTTAACCCCGCCCCTACCTTCAGATCCCGGCTTCTGATTGGTGCAGCCCATGCAGGTGGTAACGGCTCGCGCTCAGCCCCGCCCCTCTGTTTAGATTCCGGTTTCTGATTGGCTCAGCTTCTCCGAGCGGGAACAACCGGCTTCCAGCCCCGCCCCTTTCTCCTCAGGGCTCCTTCCTGGCCACGCCCCCCGGGCTGTGATTGGCCCAGCCCCTCTGGAGCGGGAACAGCTCGCATGTGGCCCCGCCCCTTTCTCCTCAGGACTTCCTCTTGGCCACGCCCCCCCGGGCTGTGATTGGTCGCTCCCCACTCGGGCGGGAACGGCACGCGCGTGGCCCCGCCCCTTTCTCCTCAGGACTCCTTCCTAGCCACGCCCCCGGGCTGTGATTGGCCCAGCCCCTCTGGAGCGGGAACAGCTCGCGTGTGGCCTCGCCCCGTTCTCCTCAGGGCTTCTACCTGGCCACGCCCCCGAGGGCTGTGATTGGCTCAGCCCCTCTCGGGCGGGAACAGCTCGCGCTCAGCCCCGCCCCTTTCTCCTCAGGACTCCCTCTTGGCCACGCTCCCCCGGGCTGTGATTGGACCAGCCCCTGAGGCGGGAACGTCTCCTGCTCAGCCCCGCCCCTTTCCCCTCAGGGCTCCTACCTGGCCACGCCTCCACCCGGCTGTGATTGGTCGCTCCCCCGTCGGGCGGGAACCGCACGCGCGTGGTCCCGCCCCTTTCTCCTCAGGACTCCCTCTTGGCCACGCCCCTCAAGGCTGTGATTGGCCCAGCCCCTCTCGGGCGGGAACGGCTCGCGCTCAGCCCCGCCCCTTTCTCCTCAGGACTCCCTCTTGGCCACGCTCACCCGGGCTGTGATTGGACCAGCCCCTCTCGGGCGGGAAAGTCTCCTGCTCAGCCCCGCCCCTTTCCCCTCAGGGCTCCTACCTGGCCACGCCTCCACCCGGCTGTGATTGGTCGCTCCCCGTCGGGCGGGCACCGCACGCGTGGTCCCGCCCCTTTCTCCTCAGGACTCCCTCTTGGCCACGCCCCTCAAGGCTGTGATTGGCCCAGCCCCTGAGGCGGGAACAGCTCGCGCTCAGCCCCGCCCCTTTCTCCTCAGGACTCCTACCTGGCCACGCCTCCGCCCGGCTGTGATTGGTCGCTCCCCCGTCGGGCGGGAACCGCACTCGCGTGGTCCCGCCCCTTTCTCCTCAGGACTCCCCCTTGACCACGCCCCCAGGGCTGTGATTGGTCGCTCCCCCTCTCGGGCGGGAACAGCACGCGCGTGAGCCCGCCCCTTTCTCCTCAGGACTCCCTCTTGGCCACGCCCCCTGGGCTGTGATTGGCTCAGCCCCTCTCGGGCGGGAACAGCTCGCGCTCAGCCCCTCCCCTTTCTCCTCAGGACTCCCCCTTGACCACGCTCCCCCGGGCTGTGATTGGACCAGCCCCTGAGGCGGGAACGTCTCCTGCTCAGCCCCGCCCCTTTCCCCTCAGGGCTCCTACCTGGCCACGCCTCCGCCCGGCTGTGATTGGTCGCTCCCCCGTCGGGCGGGAACGGCTCGCGTTCAGCCCCTCCCCTTTCTCCTCAGGACTCCCTCTTGGCCACGCCCCCCCGAGCTGTGATTGGCCCAGCCCCTCTCGGGCGGGAACTGCACGCGCGTGGCACCGCCCCTTTCTCCTCAGGACTCCCTCTTGACCACGCCCCCTGGGCTGTGATTGGCTCAGCCCTTCTCGGGCGGGAACGGCTCGCGCTGCGCCCCGCCCCTTTCTCCTCAGGACTCCCTCTTGACCACGCCCCCCCGGGCTGTGATTGGCTCAGCCCTTCTCGGGCGGGAACGGCTCGCGCTCAGCCCCGCCCCTTTCTCCTCAGGACTCCCCCTTGGCCACGCCCCCCCGAGCTGTGATTGGTCTCTCCCCCTTCCGGCGGGAACAGCTCGGCGCTGAGCCCCGCCCCTCCCTTCAGATCCCGGTCTGTGATTGGCCCATCCCCTGCAGGCGGGACCGCCTCTCCCCCGGCCCCGCCCCTCTCCCCTCTCCCCTCTCCGCAATGGCGGAGCCGCCCCCCCCCTCCCCCCGGTCCCGGTCCCGGCCCCGGCCCCGCGCGGGGGCAGCGGGGGAGGGGGGGGGCGGGGCCGGGCTGGAATTCGTGATCGAGAGAACGTTTGAGGCGTGCGACCCCCACGGAACGGGTACGGGGGGAACGGGGGACGGGAGGGACCCAGTGGGACCCATAGAGACCCATAGGGACCCATAGGGACCCATAGAGAGACATTGGGACACATAGGGGACCATAGGGACACACACACACCCATGGGGGGACATTGGGACCCATAGGGAACCATAGGGACACATAGAGACCCATAGGGACCCATTGGGACCCATAGGGGACCATAGGGACCCATAGAGAGACATTGGGACCCATAGGGACCCATAGAGACCCATAGGGACCCATAGAGAGACATAAGGACCCCATAGGGACCCATATAAATCCATAGAAACCCCATAGGGATACATAGGGACCCATAGAGACCCCAAAGGGACCCCATAGAGACCCATATAAATACATAGAAACCCGATAGGGATACATAGGAACCCATAGAGACCCCACAGGGACCCCATAGGGACCCATATAAATACATAGAAACCCCATAGGGATACATAGGGACCCATAGAGACCCCAAAGGGACCCAGAGGGAGACAGAGGGAGCCCATAGAGACCCGTAGGGACCCACAGAGAGACATAGGGACCCATAGGGAGCCATACAGACCCATAGGGACACAGAGGGAACCATAGGGACCCATAGGTATGCATAGGGACACATGGGGATGCATAGGGATTCGTAGAGACCCCAGAGGGACCCATAGGGACCCACAGAGATACAGAGGGACTCATAGAGATACATAAAGACCCCATAGAGACCCATAGAAACATACAGAGACCCCATAGGGATCCATAGAGCCCCATAGAGCCCCCATAGAGCCCCATAGAGCCCATAGAAACCATAGAGCCCCCATATACCCCCATAGCGCCCCATAGAGCCCCCATAGAGCCCCATAGAGCCCCATAGAGCCCCC
Source organism: Pezoporus occidentalis (assembly GCF_034315485.1). NCBI lineage: Eukaryota > Metazoa > Chordata > Aves > Psittaciformes > Psittacidae > Pezoporus > Pezoporus occidentalis. The sequence continues at coordinate 4,317 of NW_026913572.1, forward strand.
ATAGAGCCCCATAGAGCCCCATAGAGCCCCATAGAGCCCCATAGAGCCCCCATAGAGCCCCATAGAGCCCCATAGAGCCCCCATAGAGCCCCATAGACCCCCATAGACCCCCATAGACCCCCCATAGAGCCCCATAGAGACCCCCCCCATAGACCCCCCCCCCATAGAGCCCATAGAGCCCCATAGAGCACCATAGAGCCCCATAGAGCCCCATAGAGCCCCATAGAGCCCCATAGCGCCCCATAGAGCCCCATAGAGCCCCATAGAGCCCCATAGCGACCCCATAGCGCCCCATAGAGCCCCATAGAAACTGAATAGAGACCCCATAGAGCCCCATAGAGACCCCATAGAGCCCCCATAGAGCCCCATAGAGCCCCATAGAACCCCATAGACTCCCATAGAGCCCCATAGCGCCCCATAGCGCCCCATAGAGCCCCATAGAGCCCCATAGAGCCCCATAGAGCCCATAGCCCATAGAGCCCCATAGAGCCCCGTAGACCCCCAAGAGAGCCCCATAGACCCCACAGAGCCCCCATAGAGCCCATAGAACCCCATAGAGCCCATAGAGCCTCATAGAGCCCCATAGATCCCATAGCGCCCATAGAGCGCCCGCAGCGTCCCCATAGAGCCCCATAGAGCCCCATAGATCCCATAGAGCCCCCATAGAGCCCCACAGCACCCATAGAGCACCCGCAGCGTCCCCATAAAGCCCATAGAGCCCCATAGAGTCCCACAGAACCCATAGAGCCCCCATAGAGCCCCATAGCACCCCACAGAGCCCCCATAGAGCCCCACAGAACCCCATAGAGCCCCATAGAGCCCCATAGAGCCCCACAGATCCCATAGCGCCCCATAGCGCGCCCGCAGCGTGCTGACGGGCGCCCCCTGCCGGCAGGCCGCGTTCCCGCCGCCCGGGTCCTCCAGTTCGTGGCGGCCGTGACCGGGCGCAGCGCGGGGGAGGGGCGGCTCCGCGCGCTCGGGGCCATGCTGGAGGCGGCCGGAACCGGAACCGGGACCACCGGAAGCGGAAGTGACGTCGGGCTGGAGCGGGGCGCGTTCCACAGCGTCATGGGGCGGTGGGTGCGGGAGTGCCGCAGGTCGGTGAGAGGGGGGGACCCATAGGGAGACATGGGGACCCATAGGGAGACATGGGGACCCATAGAGACCCATAGGGAGACATGGGGACCCATAGAGACCCATAGGGAGACATGGGGACCCGTAGAGACCCATAGGGAGACATGGGGACCCATAGGGAGACATGGGGACTCATAGAGGGACATGGGGACCCATAGAGACCCATAGAGAGACATGGGGACCCATAGAGACCCATAGAGAGACATGGGGACCCATAGGGAGACATTGGGACCCATAGGGAGACATAGAGAGACATGGGGACCCATAGGGAGACATGGGGACCCATAGAGACCCATAGGGAGACATGGGGACCCATAGGGAGACATGGGGACCCATAGAGACCCATAGAGACACATTAGGACCCATAGGGAGACATGGGGACCCATAGGGACCCATAGAGAGACATGGGGGACATTGGGACCCATAGAGAGACATGGGGACCCATAGGGAGACATAGGGACCCATAGGGAGACATTGGGACCCATAGAGAGACATTGGGAGACATGGGGACCCATAGAGGGACATGGGGACCCATAGGGACCCATAGGGGACATAGAGGGACCCATAGGGAGAGATGGGAGACCCATAGGGAGATAGGGACCCATAGGGAGACATGGGGGACCCATAGGGAGACATAGGGGACATTGGGACCCATAGGGAGACATTGGGACCCATAGGGGACATTGGGACCCATAGGGAGACATTGGGACCCATAGGGGGACATTGGGACCCATAGGGGACATTGGGACCCATAGGGACACATAGGGGACATCGGGATCCATAGGGAGACATTGGGACCCATAGGGGACATTGGGACCCATTGGGTACATTGGACCCATAGGGGACATTGTGACCCATAGAGACACATTGAAACCCTATGGAGACCCATTGACACCCCATAGAGATGCATGGAGACCCCCATAGCAACACACAGTGACCCATAAAGACACATTGAAACCACATAAAGACCCACACAGACCCATTGAAACTCCATAGGGACACATTGACACCCCATAGCGACCCATAGGGACCCACAAAGACCCACTGAAACCCCCCAGAGACACAGAGCCCATTCACACCCCATAGTGACCCCCTAGCAACCCATTGACAACCCATAGTGGCACATAGAGACCCACTGAAACCCCATAGCCACCCACAGAGACCCCTAGTAACCCAATGACACTCCATAGAGACCCATAGCAACCCCACAGTGACCCACAGCAACCCAATGACACTCCATAGAGACCCATAGCAACCCCACAGTGACCCACAGCAACCCATAGAGACACAGAGACCCGTAAAGACACACCCCATAGTGACCCATTGACACCCAGTGGCACAGGGACCCATAGGGACACCCCATAGCAACCCACAAAGACCCCATAGAGTGGCCTTGAACCCCACTGCCCCACACCTCCCCCCCATCCCCTGCTCCCAGGGGCTCGTGGTTCGGGGAGGAGCCGGAAGCGGCCGCCGGTGACCTCGCCCCAGGTGGGTGTGGGGAGCCCCATGGGGCTGCCCCATGGGGGTTGGGGGGGGAGCTCCCATCCCTGCCCCCCCTGACCCCCCCCCTTCCCTGCTCCCATCTCCAGCAGCCGAGGAAGAGCCCACGGAGCCGGAGCCTGAGCATGGGGCAGCGCCGGGGTGAGCCCGGGATGCACCCATGGAGCCCATCCCTGCCCCATAGAGCCCATGGAGCCCATCCCCGCCCCATAGAGCCCATGGAGCCCATCCCCGCCCCATAGAGCCCATGGAGCCCGTCCCCACCCCATAGAGCCCATGGAGCCCATCCCCGCCCCATGGAGCCCATCCCCACCCCATAGCGCCCATGGAGCCCATCCCTGCCCCATAGAGCCCATCCCCACCCCATGGCTCCCATCCCATGGCTCCCATCCCCACCCCATGGCTCCCATCCCATGGCTCCCATCCCATGGCTCCCATCCCGACCCCATGGCTCCCATCCCCACCCCATGGCTCCCATCCCCACCCCATGGCTCCCATCTCCACCCCATGGCTCCCATCCCCACCCCATGGCTCCCATCCTGACCCCATGGCTCCCATCCCCACCCCATGGCTCCCATCTCCACCCCATGGCTCCCATCCCCACCCCAGGGCTCCCATCCCCACCCCATGGCTCCCATCCCCACCCCATGGCTCCCATCCTGACCCCATGGCTCCCATCCCCACCCCATGGCTCCCGTCCTGACCCCAGGGCTCCCCCCAGCCCGGAGCCGCTGCAGCTCCTGTCCCGTGCCCAGCTCTTGGCCACCCACAACCGGCGGCTGCAGCGCGAGGCCGAGGCCAGCGAGGAGCAGAACTCGCGCCTGGGGGAGGAGCTCCAGGAGCTGCGGGGGCAGCTCCGCAGGTGAGCGCCACGACATCCCATAATAACCCATTGGGGACCGGCATCCCATAATAACCCATTGGAGACGTGCATCCCATAATAGCCCATTGGGGACCGGCATCCCATAATAGCCCATTGGGGACCGGCATCCCATAATAACCCATTGGGGACGGGCATCCCATAATAGCCCATTGGAGATGGGCATCCCATAATAGCCCATTGGGGACCGGCATCCCATAATAGCCCATTGGGGACCGGCATCCCATAATAACCCATTGGGGACCGGCATCCCATAATAGCCCATTGGAGATGGGCATCCCATAATAGCCCATTGGGGACCGGCATCCCATAATAACCCATTGGGGACGGGCATCCCATAATAGCCCATTGGAGATGGGCATCACATAATAGCCCATTGGGGACCGGCATCCCATAATAGCCCATTGGGGACGGGCATCCCATAATAACCCATTGGGGACGGGCATCCCATAATAGCCCATTGGGGACGGGCATCCCATAATAGCCCATTGGGGACGGGCATCCCATAATAGCCCATTGGGGACCGGCATCCCATAATAACCCATTGGAGATGGGCATCCCATAATAGCCCATTGGAGATGGGCATCACATAATAGCCCATTGGGGACCGGCATCCCATAATAGCCCATTGGGGACCGGCATCCCATAATAACCCATTGGGGACGGGCATCCCATAATAGCCCATTGGGGACGGGCATCCCATAATAGCCCATTGGGGACCGGCATCCCATAATAGCCCATTGGGGACCGGCATCCCATAATAGCCCACTGGGGACGGGCATCCCATAATAGCCCATTGAGGATCAGCATCCCATAATAGTCTGCTGGGGATGGACACCCCATGGTGATGGACATCCCATAATAACCCATTGGGGACGGGCATCCCATAATAACCCATTGGGGACCGGCATCCCATAATAACCCATTGGGGATGGGCACCCACTGGTGATGGGCACCCATTGGTGATGAGCACCCATGGGTGCTGAGCACCCATAGTGATGGGCACCCATTGGTGATGAGCACCCCATAGTGATGGGCACCCATTGGTGATGAGCACCCCATAGTGATGGGCACCCCATAGTGATGGGCACCCATTGGTGATGAGCACCCCATAGTGCTGAGCACCCCATAGTGATGAGCACCCATTGGTGATGGGCACCCATAGTGATGGGCACCCCATAGTGCTGAGCACCCATTGGTGCTGAGCACCCCATAGTGCTGAGCACCCATTGGTGCTGAGCACCCATGGGTGATGAGCACCCATTGAGGATGGACACCCATTGGTGCTGAGCACCCATAGTGATGGGCACCCATTGGTGATGAGCACCCATTGAGGATGGGCACCCATTGGTGCTGAGCACCCCATAGTGATGGGCACCCATTGGTGCTGAGCACCCCATAGTGATGGGCACCCATTGGTGATGAGCACCCATTGAGGATGGGCACCCATTGGTGCTGAGCACCCATTGGTGATGAGCACCCCATAGTGCTGGGCACCCATTGGTGATGAGCACCCATTGGTGATGAGCACCCCATAGTGCTGAGCACCCATTGGTGCTGAGCCCCCCTTTGCCCCGCAGCACCCAGCAGGCGCTGGAGCGGGCGCGCGCGGCCACCGAGGAGCTGGAGGACACCAAGGCTGCGGTGAAGGGGCTGGAGGAGCAGAACCTGGAGCTGCGGCGCAGGATGAGGGCCCTGGTGGGTGCCGGGGGGCACCCATTGGGTGCAGCGGCACCCATGGGGGCACCCATGAACCCCCCCCCCCCAATGTCCCCTTTGGTGCAGGAGAAGGAGCAGAGCAGCCTCCGCTCGCACGCTGATGGGCTGCAGGAGGAGGTGAGGCCGTTGCCATGGTGACACCGGTACTCCCCGCCCCATGGTGACCCCCCCCCATGGTGACACCGGTACCACCATGGTGACACCGGTAACACACCCCCCCCCCCCCCCCATGGTGACACTGGTACCCACCATGGTGACACCAGTACTGCCATGGTGACACCGGTACCCCCATGGTGACACCGGTACCCACCATGGTGACACCAGTACTGCCATGGTGACACCGGTACCCCCATGGTGACACCGGTACCCCCCATGGTGACACCGGTACCCCATAGTGACACCGGTACCCACCCATGGTGACACCGGTAACACCCACCCCCCCCATGGTGACACCGGTGCCCACCCATGGTGACACTGGTACTGCCATGGTGACACCGGTACCCCCATGGTGACACCGGTACCCACCCATGGTGACGCCGGTAACCCCCATGGTGACACCGGTACCGCCATGGTGACACCGGTACCCCCCATGGTGACACCGGTACCCACCCCATGGTGACACCGGTACCCACCCCATGGTGACACCGGTACCCCCCATGGTGACACCGGTACCGCCATGGTGACACCGGTACCCCCATGGTGACACCGGTACTGCCATGGTGACACCGGTACCGCCATGGTGACACCGGTACCCACCCCATGGTGACACCGGTACTGCCATGGTGACACCGGTACCCCCATGGTGACACCAGTACTGCCATGGTGACACCGGTAACCCCCATGGTGACACCGGTACTGCCATGGTGACACCGGTACCCCCCATGGTGACACCGGTACTGCCATGGTGACACCCCCCATGGTGACACCGGTGCCCACCCATGGTGACACCGGTACCCCCATGGTGACACCGGTACCCCCATGGTGACACCGGTACCGCCATGGTGACACCGGTAACCCCCATGGTGACACCGGTACTGCCATGGTGACACCGGTGCCCCCCATGGTGACATCGGTACCCCCATGGTGACACCGGTACCGCCATGGTGACACCAGTACTGCCATGGTGACACCGGTAACCCCCATGGTGACACCGGTACTGCCATGGTGACACCGGTGCCCCCCATGGTGACGCCGGTACCGCCATGGTGACACCGGTAACCCCCATGGTGACGCCGGTACCCACCCCATGGTGACACCGGTACCGCCATGGTGACACCGGTACTGCCATGGTGACGCCGGTACCGCCATGGTGACGCCGGTACCGCCATGGTTACGCCGGTACCCCCATGGTGACACCGGTACTGCCATGGTGACACCGGTACCCCCCATGAACCGGTCCCACCCCAACACC
>NW_026913574.1:0-4998 GCF_034315485.1 Pezoporus occidentalis
CATCCCCTTGAGGAACCAGAGGGATGTGGGGGTTTACATGGGGCCCCTTTTGCTTCAAAAAAACCTTTTCTTCACTCTTTTCCATAGTTTATGTGTATACTTTCTAAAGAGCAGCAAACCCAAACAGTCTTTTATAACTTTAATAGGCCCCCTTCCCCTTTGTTCCTGATGAGATTTAGGATAACATCCACCATGATGGCTTTGGACTGCCAGAGGGAGATTGAGCTCAGGCAGAAGGTTTTCCCCTGAAAAGGGTCCCCAGGCCTGGCACAGGGTGCCCAGAGAAGTGTGGCTGCCCCATCCCTGGCAGTGTTAAAGGGCCGGGTTTGGGAACGGGGCCTCGGGAAAGTGCCCCAGGGGAAAGGGGTCCCTGCCCATGGCGGGGGTTGGGAAAGGGTGGAAAAGTTTTTAGGTCCCTTCCAACAAAACCAATCTGGGATTCTGTGATACCTGATATGAACACCCAAAATACATTTATCCCTTTTAAGTGGCGGGGAGCAGTGCTAAGGACCTGTGACACCCCGGGGGTTTTTAGAAGTGTTTGGGGAAAATCTTCCGGGGGATGTTTTTGTCCTTAATGCTTTTTGGATGCTCAGGGCCCTCCGGGAGCTTGTAGGGGGGGGCTGATGCCCCTCATGAGGTTTAACCACCCAAGTGCAAGGTCCTACCCCTGGGGGGGGGAACAGCCCCAAACCCCTACAGGTTGGGTAGGAAAAAAAATTTAGAGACCCTTGGGGAAAGGATTGGGGGTGTTTTCAATGAGAAAATAAACAAGCCGGCTTCAGGGGACCCTCCAGACCAGAATCCAACCTTTCCCCTGTTCTGCATCCAAGGGGAGCATGACCAGCGGGTTTAAGGAGGTGATCCCCCCCCTTTACTTTTGCTTTTTTCCCCCCCCGGGACTTTTGTGTAAGTTTGGTGTCCTCAACATAAAAGGGACAGGGAAACTTTGGGAAATTTCAGAAAAAGGGCCACGAGGATGATCGGGGAAATGGGAGCCCCCCCGTATGAAGAAAGGCTGGGGAAGTGGGGGCCGTTCAGCCTGGGAAGAGAAGGCTGCGGGGAGACCTCAAAAGCAGTTCCCAGTATCTGAAGGGGGCCATGGGGGTGGGGAGGGGACGGGTTTTCCCGGGAACAAGGGGTAACGGATTCAGATTTAAAGGGGGGAAAGTTTAGGTTGGATATAAAAAGGGGAAATTTTTTTTCTTTTAGGGTGGGGGGCCAAAAAATGGTTTGCCCAGGGAGGTTGTGAATGCTCCATCCCTGGCAGTGTTCAAGGCCAGGCGGGGACTGGGCCCTTTGGGGGAAGGGTTTTTGGGTGGGGGTTTTCCCTGTCCATGGCGGGGGGTTTTGGGAAATTCAAACCCCTAACCTTTCCAACCATAACTATTCATATTCTATGAGGATTTGCCCCAGGGGCCCTGCACTGGTGGGTTAAATTAAGAAAACCCTTAGAGCCTCTTAAAAGGGTTTGAGAAACAAATTGAGGGAGGAAGGTGTTGGTGTTGACATTTAACATAAGAATATATTGTGTTATATATAAATATATAGTTTAGGACGCATTTAATATTGTGTTTTTGTACATATAGACACATATACATATATGTTTATGTGTATAATTTGCCAGTCATAGGAACAGAGACCTCCTAGATGTCCTTTCTGAGCAATAACTATGTCCTGCTGGTCATAGTCACATCAGTGACTAGTCATGGTCATGCTAGCCATGGCTGCATCAGGTTGCTCCTGGCCTCATTCAGGCAGCTTCTGAACATGTCCATGGTTAGGGGCTCCACAGCCTCTGGGACAAATCCTCATAGAATCAGGAAACATGTGGGGGACTTTAAAAAAAGGAAAATCGGATATAAAAAAAAAAAACCCTTATTTTATGGAATATTTCACACAAATTGGCTTATTGTTCCCTTAAAGGAAGGCCCCCCCAAAAATTTTTTGGGCCAACACCCCTTCCATTTTTAGCAGTCATCAAAAAAGGGTTGAAGGTCCCGGGCCCTTAGAGCTCTCTGGGAAATTTAGTTAGGGCTCAAGGGGGAACTCTAGTCTGGATGGGTTTTTGGAAAGACCTTATGTCTCACGGTTTAAACCCCTTTTTAATCCGGGGGAAAAAAAACCCAAAAAAGGGTGTACCCTGGCCGCACTGAAAATGAGCATTATTCTTTTAACATTCATTATCCTATTTTAAAAAATTTTCCTTTTATTAAAATTCCCCTTTTATCTTTATCCTTACCCTTTTCTAAATACGTCCTCCCAGCCCTTTGGCCCCATACGTTTCCCAAAGTTCTCCCTCAGCCCTTTTCCCCAAAGCCCCATTTCAGTTCTTCTGAAAAATCCTTTTTTTCCTATTTTTTCCCTTTTTGGACTTGTCTCGGTCATCCACCCCCTTTTTGGGGAAACCCCTAGATAAAAAGGGCAGGGGTTTGAAAAGGGCAGAAAACAGATCATCCTTTACCCCCATCTCCTGGACCGGAATGGTTTCTTTCTTGACTCTCTTTTTTCTTGAATTTTTCTAGGGCCCCCCAAAGGCCAAATTGTAATGACTCAACCCTATTTTGCCTCCAGTTGGCTGCCCCCCATGTAGCCCTTTTTTTTAAAAACCTCTAGGTTGTCAGATTTACAGCTCAAGTCCCCTAGCTTAAAAGATTAAACCATCCCAAGATTTTGGTTGGGCCATTTTTAAAATGTAAATATTTGCCTTCAGGGTTAAAGGACTGTTCCAGCCCCCTGCTGGTAGGAATTATTTCCATTCAGGAACCCTCCAATTGGGTTTAGTTGGGAAGGGATGGGCCCCACACCCTTGGGCAGGCCCTTCCCTAGCACCTCCCAAGCCCTTCTTGTAATGCCTAAACCCCCCTGCCAGGGGGCCCACATTTCCTTCCCCTGTCCCCCCAGCCCTAGAAGACCCTTCTCCAGCATCCTTCCCCTTCAGACCAAAGCCTCTGGGTTCCCAAGTTCTTTTTCCCGGGGAACGGGGAATTTTTGCCGGTAAAAGATTCCAGTTGTTAACCTTTTTGGGCCCTCGCTAACTACCCAAGGGTGGAAAGGATTTAAATTACTAAGCCCAAATTTTTTTTTTCAAATCCCCTGTCTAAAAATTTGGCCCAAAATTAGGGGTAAAGGTTTTCTAAAAGGGTTCCTTGTTTCACAGACCCCAGAATATCATTTCTTCTTCTTTTCAAACCATTAAAATTTTATAACCCAAAGCTTTAAAGCTCAGTCTAAAAGGGTAAGTCTGCCTTTTCCCATGGGGTTAAGTTTAAGCCTTGTTTTGTGGGTAATTACCCCCAAAATTAAAAAATCAGGGGATAACTTTAAGGGGCCGGGAGCTGAAAAAGGAGGGTCCCCAAAGGCTGACCAAGTTCCCTTTTTAATCATCCGGTACTTGATTAGAAACCCACCTTTGTTGTTTTTAAAGGGTTTTACCAGATTCAAAACCCCCCCAAAAGGGTTTTCTGAAAGAGGCGTATTCTGTTTTCCCAAAACGGTTACCCTCTTTTTTGGAGTCTTAAAGCACTATGAAAATAAAAGGGCACTATAAATTGAAAAAAAAATTTCCCAAATTTTTTATTTTAAGCAGCGAAAAACTTTAAAAGGGAAAGCTATTCTTACCCAAAGTAAAGCCTGAGGGCTTCAAAAAGGGAAAGGAAGTCAGTTATAAAGCCCTAAGAATTGCTTTCCTCAACCCCTTTGGGATTTTAAGGTGGATAAACCCAAAAGCAAAAATTTACAGGTGGTTTTTTCCAACCCAGCCCTTTTGGGTCCATTAATTTAAACCTTTTGACCCGACGGGCCTAAAATCCCTTTGCTGCTCCCCTGGTTTTGGGTTAAAGGGTTGTACCCCTTAACCAAAATTAAAACCCCCTTCTCTGGGAAAAAAAGGGGGAAAAGGTTTTGGAAGGAGTTTTCTTGTTTCTTTAAAAGAGGGAGGTTTCTTCTAGCGGGAGCTGGGAACTTTTAAATTTTTGTGAATCTGAGAAAAAGGGAGAAAAAACCCCTATAAAAACCCTTTGCCTTCAATAAGGATAAAGGGGCCTTTTAAAAAAAAAAATTTTTAAAAAAGGGGCAGAGAAATCCCCTAAATCAAAAGGGATGTGGTGCTGCAGCAGGGGCCTTTTCATAAACCCTCCCTTTTACCATTGAATTGTGTGAGTTTAAAGAGAAGCTAACCAACAGTCCGTTTAAGGGTAAAGGCTCTTTCTTAGGGACTGGAGGAAAGAAAAGTGAGGGGTTTAACTGAAAGGGGAGTTAGAGTCTTACAAAGAAGGTCTTCCCTGTAAGGGTGCTGAGGCACTGGCACGGGGTGCCAGAGAAGCTGTGGGTGCCCCATCCCTGGCAGTGTTCAAGGGCAAATTGGACCAAAAGGCTTGGGCATTCCAAGGGAGGTCCCTGCCAGGCAGGGGTGGAAAGCTTTCCCCCACATAACAATCTAATTTTAAACCCCGAATTACACCAATACATTATAGTAAGTGGTTAAAACATTTCTAAGGACCTGTGACGCACAAAATTGCATTGGGCCAAAGGGTCCCAATAAAACTTCCTGGGGTGCCCCTAAGGGTTTTTATGCTGGGATTTTTAATTTTTTAGTGGGCAAGCCCAAACCCCGTACTTTCCCAGCCAAAAAAAGGTTAAAAAGGGTGAGCATTCCAGGAAACTCCCTTGGGGGGGGGTTTAAGAAAACCTTGAAGGATTGTTTAATTTAAAATTCTGCCCTTTTGTCCGGGGGTCCCCATCCCTTTGGGGGGCCCCCGAAGGAAGGACAGACAACAATAAAGGAAGATTTTCTGTTAAAAAGCTCTTTGGGGGGAAAGGGAAAAGGGGCATTGTGGGTGTAGTCTGCTGGCAACATAAAAAGGACAGGACGCTGGAAATTTAGAAACAAGAAAAATAAGAGGAAACAAAAAAAAAGTTAAAGTTGTATGGAAAAGAAAGGTTTAAAAAAATCAAGCAAATTTTTAATGGGGGCTTGGGGTCCCGGAAAAAGGTTTT
>NW_026913575.1:0-10696 GCF_034315485.1 Pezoporus occidentalis
GCGCGGGCACCGCTTGTGGCTGATGGGGGGGACAGGGGTCAGCCCCACGGCGCTGCTGCCCCACGGCGCGGCTGGTACCAACACCACCCCCCCCCCATCCCCCCCACCCGCCCCATGGAGGGGGTGCTGCTGCCCCATATGCAGCCCCACAGCCAGATACCAGCCCCACATCCTGCTGCCAGCCCTATAGCCTGAAGACAGCCCCACAGCCAGCCCCACTGACTGATGCCAGCCCCACACCTTGCTGTCAGCCCCATAGCCCCTCTCCCAGCCCCACATTTGGCTGCCAGCCCCACAGGCAGCCTCACAGCCTGATGCCAGCCCTCCTAGACAGCCTCACAGCCTGATGCCAGCCCCACACCTGGCTGGCAGCCCCACAGACACCCTCCCAGCCCCACATCCTATTGCCAGCCCCACCGCCTGCTACCAGCCCCACAAACACCCCTCCAAGCCCCACATCCTACTGCCAGACCCACTGCTCTGCCCCATAGCGCCTGCCCTCTCAACTGCTGATGCAAATGACTAAGCCCCACGCCTCTGCCCCCCAAGTGGGGGTCTTCCCACCCTCCCCCAACAAGCACCATTAAAAGCAGCTTAAGGAACAAGCAACAAAGCGCCCCACAGATCTGCCCCCCAAACGGGCACAACACCCACCCCACAGGCCCCATTCATCTGCCCCCTAAGTAAGCACAATGAGCCCCATTAGATCTAACCGCCAACTCAGCCCAATGCCCACCCCACGGGCCCCATACAACTGAACTGCCCTATAGCTGGCCCTATAGCTCCGCACCCTAAGTGAGCACATGAACCCCATGGGCCCCGTAAGTGATAAGAACACACCCCATAGAACCCCCCAACCCACAACTGCTCACAGCACCCCCGCGCAAGCCCCATAGATCCCTCCCCCCTCAAATAACAACGGGCCCTATAGCTCTGCCCCCTAAGCGGGCCCAGCATGAACCCCATGGGCCCAAGAGATCCCCCCCTCCGCCCCCTGCAGGTAACAATGCGCCCTATAGCTCTGCCCCCTAAGCAGGCCAAACGTGAACCCCATGGGCCCCACATATCCCACCCCGCCCCCAGCAAGTAACAATGGGCCCTATAGTTCTGCCCCCTAAGTGGGCCAAAACGTGAACCCCGTGGGCCCCACATATCCCGCCCCCACCCCCCGCAAGTAACAATGGGCCCTATAGTTCTGCCCCCTAAGCGGGCCCAATGTGAACCCCATGGGCCCCACAGATCCCTCCCCACCCAGACAACAACGGGCCCTATAGCTTTGCCCCCTTAGTGGGCCCAGCGTGAACCCCATAGATACCTCCCTCCCTATGGACCCCATAAGCAACAACCCCCCCCCCTAAATCGACACAACATCCACCCCATGGACACAACACAGACCCCTACATCTCTGCACCCTAAGTGTGCCCCATAGCACTACCACACCCCCCCCCCCCAACCCGTGCCCCATAGCAGCCCCCCCTCCCCCCCCTCCTCCTCACCTGGGCCCGATCCCACGGTGGGGGGGGGGAGGGGCGCCGCCGAGGCCTCCGCGCCTTCCACACGCGTGTCGCGTGTCACGTGTGGGCCGCACACGTATGTGCGGTGGGGGTTGGGGGGGGTGGGGGTGGAGGGAACAGGGACCCTCTATGGGGCAGGCGATACCCACGACCCCCAGGTGACCCCGGAGCTGCCCCACGCCGCCTCCTGCCCCACATCCCCCCACTGCCCCCCATACTGGCTCCCAGTCGCGTACTGGGCCGCGTCCGTGCCCCCCCCTCCCGCTGCGGCCGCGGCCCCCGACGCCGCGTACTGGGCGGCGCTGGCCGCGTACTGGGCCGCGCTGGTGCTGTACTGGGAGTCCCCCCCCGCGGCCCCCCCGCCGCCCGCCGCGGTGGTCGTGGCCGTGTACGGGGTCACCTCATTGGTGCTGCTGCTGGCGCTGGCGGGGTACTGGGAGGCCGCCAGCTGCGCGTACTGGGCGTACTGGGCGCTGATGGCGTACTGGTACTGGGCGCTGCCGTACTGGGACAAGGCGGTGTTGTACTGGGCCGAGCTCAGGCTGTACTGGGACACCCCCCCCACGCTATACTGGGAGGAGGAAGAGGAGGAGGAGGAGGAGGAAGAGCCCCCCCCCGCGCCCCCCATGCCGTACTGGGCCCCCCCCATCCCGTACTGGGCCATGCGGGACGCCATGGCCGGGGTGATGGCGAACGGGGAGGGGGCTCGCGGCGGGGTCCCCCCCCCCCCGACGCGGGGATGGAGATGGGGGGGGTGGTGGTGGTGGTGGTGATGGCAGCAGCAGCCCCCCCCGCCGCCGCCGCCCGCCCCGCCCAGCCCTCCTGCGCCCCAATTGGCCGCCAGGGATGCCCGCTGCCCGCACAGCCCGACCAATCGGCTGCCGCAGCCCCCGAAGCCCGCCCCCCCGAGGCCCCCGTTACCATGGAAACGGTGCAGGCAGCTCCCACCCATACGTCCGCCGCATCCCATAAGCCCGTTACCCTGGAAACGATGCAGGCAGGACCGGAACCCGCACACCCCACCGGCCCCCCCGCGCAGGAAAGGGGAGGAGGAGGAGGCGGGGCTCCGCGGGTAAGCCCCGCCCCCTCCCGCCCGCCCGGGGGGCGTGGCCAAAAAGGGAGTGGCCGGGCGCGGGAAAGCCCCGCCCCCTGCTCTGCCGCCCCCCCCCGCGCCCAGCAGCGGGAAGGGGCCCCTCGGGGTCAGCCCCCCCCCCGCCGCCCCCCCCCCACCCCCGGCCCGGGTCGGGGTGAGGCTGAGGAGGGAGCCGGGGGGGGCCAAGGGGCGGGGCGAGGGCCGGGCCCCGCCCCCGGCGATGCCGCGGGCCAATGAGGGGGCGGTGGGGAGGGCGAGGAGGGAGCCGGGGGGGCGAGCGAGGGGCGTGGCCGCCGTGGCCGCGCCCCCTGTTTTGGCGGGAACCAGGGAGAGGAGGGGGGGGCGGGGCTCCGAGGTGGAGGAAGAGGAGGTGGTGGGGGTGGGGGTGGAGGGGGTGGGGGTGGAGGTGGAAGCAGGGGGGGCGGAGGAGGTGGGGGGAGGGGGGGATTTGGAGGGGGTGGGGGTCGCTGCGGGGGCGCTGGCGGGGTCGGGGGGGTCCGGGGGGGGCGGGGAGGAAGAGGAGGGTTGGGGGGGGGCGGCTGCGGGAGCGGCGGCGGGAGGGGCCGAGGAGGAGGAGGAGGAGGAAGAAGAGGAGGAGGAGGAAGAGGAGGAAGAGGAGGAAGAGGAGGAGGAGGAGGAGGAAGAGGAGGAGGAGGAGGAAGAGGAGGAGGAGGAGGAGGAGGACGAGGAGGAAGAGGAGGAGGAGGAGGACGAGGAGGAGGAGGAGGAAGAGCGGCGCCGCTTGCGGCGGGTGACGGTGGCGGCACGGCCCTCCCGGGTCTCCGCCGATGGCGGCGCTGCTGCCACCGCCGCTGTTGCTGCCGCCGCCGCGGGCTCCGGGGCTGGGGCCGGGGTCACCGGGGCTGCCGGGTCTGGGGGTGCCGGGGCTGCCGGGGCCGGCCCTTCCGTGGCCGTGGTGGTGGTGGCGGCACTGGGGGACCTGTGGGGGGCAGAGCGGGGGGGTGAGGGACCCCAGTGAGGGCCTAAGGGGACGTGGAGGGGGGCAATGGCACCCATAGGGACACGGGGTGGGGATGGGGGTACCCATGGGGACAGGGGATCCCATAAGGGAGCCCTATGGGGCGCAGACCGGGGTGGGGGCACCCATGGATACATGGGGTGGGGATGGGGGCACCCATGTGTACAGGTGAGCCCCGTAAGTGAGCGCTATGAGGCACAAACTGGGGCTGGGGGCACCCTGGGGACAAAGGGGCGTGGCCCGGCGGAGGGGGCGTGGCTTTAGGGGATCTATGCAAACAGAGGGCGCGACTTGCCCTTATATGGGAGGGAAGGGGCGTGTCTTACCCGTCAGGGGCGGGGCCAGGCGGTGCCGGCGAGGGGGGCCCGGACTCGGAGGAGCTGGAGCTGGAGTCGGAGTCGGAGGAGGACGAGGAAGAGGAGGAGGAGGAGGAAGAGGACGACGAGGAGGAGGACGAGGACGACGAGGAGGAGGAGCCGCCCTTCGGCGCGGCCGTGACGTCAGGAGCCGTCTCCATAGGGACGCTGTCGGCACTGGGAGCACTGGTGTCCGGAGGGGCGACGGTGACACCAGGGGCTGTGGTGTCCGCGGCGGCCCTGGTGATGCTGGGAGCGATGCCGACGGTGGCACTGGGAGCGCTGGTCGGACTGGTGCCACCGGGAGCACTGGTATCCTTAGGAGCAACAGTGATACTGGGAGCAATGGTGCCACCGGGAGCACTGGTATCCTTAGGAGCAACAGTGATACTGGGAGCAATGGTGCCACTGGGAGCACCAGTATCCTTAGGAGCAACAGTGATACTGGGAGCACTGGTATCCTTAGGAGCAACAGTGATACTGGGAGCAATGGTGCCACTGGGAGCACCTGTATCCTTAGGAGCAATAGTGATACTGGGAGCAATGGTGCCACTGGGAGCACCGGTATCCTTAGGAGCAACGGTGATACTGGGAGCAATGGTATCCTTAGGAGCAACAGTGATACTGGGAGCAATGGTGCCACTGGGAGCACCAGTATCCTTAGGAGAAACAGTGATACTGGGAGCAATGGTGCCACTGGGAGCACCGGCATCCTTAGGAACAACGGTTACACTGGGAGCACTGGCGATACTGGGAGCACTGGTATCCTTAGGAGCAACGGTGATACTGGGAGCACTGGTCAGGCCGGTGCCACTGGTATCCTTAGGAGCACTGCTGACACCGGGAGCACTGGTATCCTTAGGAGCACTGGTGACACTGGGAGCACCGACATCCTTAGGAACGACGGTGACACTGGGAGCACTGGTGCTACTGGGAGCACCGGCATCCTTAGGAGCAATGGTGATACTGCTCACACTGGTGCCACTGGGAGCACTGGTGGTCCTGGTGTCCATGGACACGATGGCGGCACTCGTGACACTGGTTGCACTGGTGTCCCTCGGAGCTCTGGTGGCAATGGGGACGCATGCGGCACTGGTGCTACTGGGAGCGCTGGAGACACTGGTCGCACTGGGAGCAGTGGGGACATGTCCAGGACTGGTCACACTGGTGGCGACGGTGGCACCAGCACTGGGAGGACTGCTCATACTGGTCGCACTGGGAGAGATGGGAACACGCCCAGGACTGGTTACATTGGTGGTGATGGTGGCACCAGAACTGGTCACGCTGGGAGCACTGAGGCCACTGGTGGCACTGGTCACGCTGACGCCAGTGGTGGCACTGGTCATACCGGTGACACCGGGACGGCTCAGCACAGCGGCGACACTGGTTGCACTGGTCAGACTGGTCGCACTCAGATGGCTCAGGACACTGGTGACACTGGGACTGGTGGCCACGCTGGTCATACCAGTCGCACTGGTGACACTGGGACGGCTCAGGACACTGGTGACACTGGGACCCCCAAGGACACTGGTCATACTGGTCGCACTGGTGACACTGGTTGCGGTGAGACGGCTCAGGACACTGGTGACACTGGGACCAGTAAGAACACTGGTCACACTGGCGACGCTGGTTGCGGTGAGGCGGCTCAGCACACTGGTGACACTGGGACAACTGAGGATACTGGTTGCACTGGTGACACTGGAGGCAGTGTGACGGCTCAGGACACTGGTGACACTGGGAGCGTTGGCTGCACTGAGGACACTGGTGACGCTGGGAGCACTGGTGACACTGGGACGGCTCAGGACACTGGGACTAGAGGGCACACTGGTCAGACTGGTCACACTGGGATGGCTCAGGACACTGGTGACACTGGTGACGCTGGCATCCTTAGGAGTAATGGTGACACTGGGAGCTGTGGGCACACTGGTCACACTGGTTGTGCTGGGACGGCTCAGGACACTGGTGACGCTGGGACCCGTGGGCGCACTGGTGGCACTGATATCCTTAGGAGCAACGGTGACACTGGTTGCACTGGTCATAGCGGTCACGCTGGTGACACTTGTCGCACTGAGACGGCTCAGGACACTGGTGACACTGGGAGCACTGGTCGCACCGAGGACACTGGTGACACTGGGACTGGCAGGCACACTGGTCACGCTGGGACGGCTCAGGACACTGGTGATGCTGGTCGCACTGAAGACACTGGGAGCACTGGTTGCACTGGTGACACTGGTCATAGTGGTGACACCAGGACTGGTGATCACAGTGGTCATACTGGTCGCACTGGGACGACTCAAGACACTGGTGACACTGGTATCCTTAGGAGCAATGGTGACGCTGGTTGCGCTGGTCGTACTGGTGACACCGGGACTGGTGAGCACACTGGTCGTACTGGTGGTGCTGGTTGCAGAGAGACGGCTCAGCACACTGGTGACACTGGGACCACTGAAGACACTGCTTGCACTGGTGACGCTGCTGGCCATGGTGGTGACGGTACCGCAGGCGGCACTGGTGGCACTGGGGCTGACAGCCGCACACCTGATGCCCCCATCCACAGTGGTGATGGTGACAGAGCCTTTGCTGGCCGCGGTGGTGGCACCAGCGACCGCGGTGGCGCTGGCACCCATGGGGCCACCAGGGGCCTTGGTGGTTGCAGGGCCCACGGCGGTGGCCACGGTAACACCGATGCCTGTATCCATGGTGGCCTTGGTGGTTGCACTGGCGCTGGCAGCCGCGGCGGTGGTGACCCCGGTGACAGCGTCCATGGTGGCCTTGGAGGTGGCCGCAGCGGTGGTGCCCATGGTGGTGACGCTGGTTATGGCAGCCACGGTGGTGGCACTGGCGCTGGCAGCCATAGCAGTAGCCACAGCGGTGGCCTTGGTGGTGGTGACACTGGCGACATCCATGGTGGTGACGCTGGTGATGGCGTCAGCAGCGGCCTTGGTGGTGGCGCTGGAGCTGGCGGCTGTGACACTGTTGGTGGCCATGGCGGCACTGGAAGTGGCCTTGGTGACGGTGACGCCGGTGCCGCTGTCCACTGTGGCCTTGGGGGCGGCTCCAATGGCGCTGCCACCGCTCACGGTGTCCACAGCAGCCTTAGGGGTGGCGACGCCGGTGCTGCTGTCCACGGTGCCCTTGGCGGCCCCGGCGTCCGTAGCGGTGGCCTTGGTGCCGGTGCCAGTGTCCACAGTGGCTTTAGCAGCTGCCGCGACAGCGCCCCCACCATTGATGCCCATGGTGCCACCGGCGGGAGCCATCGCCATCACCTTGTGCCCGGCCAGGAGCCGGTGCCCGTGGGGGGGTGGCAGCGCCGATGCCGCCACTGGTGACGAGGGCAGCCCCAGGCGCGCCGCCGGCAGCAGCTTGGCCGTCAGGGCCCTGGGTAAGCCCGGCGGGGGCGGCGGGGGTGTCCCCAGCTTGTTGGGGGTACCAGGGGACAGCTTGGGGGTGGCCGTTGGCTTGAGGGTGCTCGGTGGTGGCGGCGGCGGTGGCGGTGCCCGGGTGGTGGCCGGTGCCGTGGGGCTCGGCGCTGCTTTGGGTGCTACGGGCTTCGCTTCGGGCTTCGGGGTGCTCACTGGTGCCACTACGGGCATGGCCTTGGGTAGAGCTGGGGAGACCGGGGTCACCGGCGTGGCTGCTTTGGCCTCGGGGGTGGCTTTGGTCTCTGCAGCCTTGGGGGGGGTCACTGGTGCCGCCGCTGCAGGGGTCGCCTTGGGGCTGGGCTGCGCCGCTGCCACTGGAGCCGGTTTGGTGTCGCCGGTGCCTGCTTTTGCCTCCGGCTGCGGCTTCCCTTCGCCCTGCACCTCACTGCCCCCTCCCTCGGTGCCGGGGGGTGCCGGCTGCGCAGGGCCCCCCCCGATGGGCACCCACTTGGGTGCAGCCGCTTTGGCCTCCCCTGCTTGTGGGGCTGAGGGGGGAGCGGTGGCTGCCTTGGCTAAGCCGGGAGGGGGCTGCGGTGCTGCCGGGTGCAGCTCGGCGATGGGCACCCACTTGGGGCGCGCGGGGGGGGGCGCCGGGGAGGGGGGCTTGGGTTTGGGGGGGGACACGGCGGTGGTGGCCTGGGGCTGGGAAGTGGGTGCCGGAGGCGGGGGGGAGCGCGTGGAGCTGCGGCGGCGGCGCTGCCGGGATGGGGAGCGGGAGGCGGCGCGGGCCCGCTTGATGCCGCGGGGCGGGGTGGACGGGGAGCGCCCGCGCCGGGACCTGCCGGAGGAATCGGAGCGGGAGCGGCGGCGGCGGCGTCGCCGGGGCAGGGGGGAGGAACCGGAGCGGCTGCGGGAGGTGGAGCGGCGTCGGGAGCGGGAGCGTCGGCGCGTGCCGGAGCGGGAGCGGCGTCGGGAGCGGGAGCGGGCCCATCGGGAGCGGGACCAGGCGCGGGGGGAGCGGGAGCGGCGTCGCGGGGCCGGGGAGCGGGATCGGGAGCGCGGCAGGGGCCAGCGGATGGGGCTGGTGGAGTTGGGGCGCCAGAGCGGGGTGCGGGAGCGGGAGCGGCGGCGGCGCGAGGAGCGGGAGCGGCGGCGGCGGGAAGAGCGGGAGGAAGGGGGGGTGCGGGAGCGGCGTCGGGAGCGGGATCGGCGTCGGGAGGAGCGCGAGGGGGGGGTGCGGGAGCGGCGTCGGGAGCGGGAGCGGGAACGGCGGGCGCGGGAGCGCTTGGAGGAGGAGGAGGAGGAAGGGGGGGGCGGCGCGGGGGGGGTCAGGGAGCGGTCACGGCGCGATGACGTCACGGCCGAGGGGGGGCTCTTGGCGCGGCGGGGGGGGGGGGATGGAGAGGGGGAGGGGGACGGGGGGGCGCGGCGCTGGGGGATAACTGGGGGAGGGGACGGGGTTGGGGAGGCGGCGGGGGGCGGCTGGGGGGGGGCGGTTGCGGTTGGTGTGGGTGCCGTTGGTGTCGGTTCGGTTGTGGCTGCGGGGGCTGCGGTTGGTGCTGGTGCTGGTGTTGGTGACGGGGGGGTCGCTGCCGGTGCCGCCGGGGGGGGGCTCACAACCGGCGCCGGTGCCTGGGGCTCCTCGGTGGGGACATCGGGGGCGAGCGACGGCGCTGGCAGCTCCTATGGCACACACAGAGAAGGCGGCGGGGGGGTCAATGGGGGTGGGTACAGAGAGGAAGGGGGGGCCCCCCCCACGCACACGGTCCCGCCGCGCCCCCCCCGGGGCTCACCTCCGGTGCAGGGGCCGGGCCCGGTGGTGCCGGTGCCGGGGCTGGGACCGGCCCCGGCTCTTCGGTGTCTTGGTGGGTGGCGGCGGTGACGCTGCGGGACCTGCGGGGGGGTGCGGGGGGGGGTAAGGTGGGGGGGGGGGTAACAAGGTGGGGGTGGGGTACAGAGAAGGGAGGGATTGGGACTTACCGGCTGCGGGAGGAGGCGGAGGAGGAGGAGGAGGCAGCAGGGGAGGAAGAGGGGCCCTCGCGGCGGCTCTTCTGAGAGGCCGATTCGCTGGTGGATCTGGGGGGGGGCAGCGGGGGGGTCAGTGAGGGGGGGGAAAGGGGAGGGAGTGAGGGCCCACAAGTTGGGGGGGGGGGCAAGGTGGGCGGGTAAAAGGGGGGTTGGGGGGCAGGGAGGGGCACAAAGGGGGGTTGGGGGGGAAGCGGGGTAAATGGGGGGTCAGGGGTAACAGTGGGATTCATGGGGTCATTGGGGCACACAAGGAGGATATGGGGTGGACAAGGTGGAGGATAAAGTGGGTAGGGGTCACAGGGTGGATCTGGGAGGGACCCATTGTTCGGGGTCAATGTAGGGTCAATGGGGAGCTTGGGGGGTTTGGGGGGGGGACACAACTCTTACCTCTTCCGCTTCTTCTCTTTGGCCTTGTGCTTGCTTTTGGGGCTGGGAGAGCTGGGGGGGGGATAATGACACCATCAGTGACATCATCACAGCACCCCCAAAGCCAATTTCCCACTCCCCATACCCCCCCCCAAAGATTCCCTAAATCCCATAGGAACCCCCCCTCACCGGTGCTTCCGCTTCTTGGCCTCCGATTCAGACCTAGGAATGGGAAAAGGGGGGGGGAGCATGGGGTAAATGAGGGGCTGCCCTGTAGCAACCCTGCCCCATAGTGGCTCTGCCCCATAGAGACTCTGCACCCCACCTGTGCTTCTTCTTCTTGGAGCTCTTCTTCCTCTCCCCAGAGCGACTGGCAGACCTGGAGGGGGGGTGATAAGGATGAGACCCCACCTTGCAACCCATAATAACCCACCCTGCGTGCCATAATAAGCACCTACATCTCGTAACAGACTCCTACACCCCATAATAACCCCCCTGACCTGCCCCGATCCTTCTTCTTCTTCTTCTTCTTCTGCTTAGGTGAGGGTGAGCGGGAGCTGGATGAGTCCCTCACAGCACTGGAGGGGGGAGGCACAGCACCAATAGGGGGTCAGGGGGGGTTTGGGGACGCCCCCCAGCAGAAAGTGACCCCCAAACCACCCCAGTGTACCCCAACACCCCCCATATCTCCCCTAAACCCCGTACTTTGGACTCCAAAGGGGGTTTACGGGGGTTTAAACCCCCCAAACCACTCCCTGAAACCCAACGCCCCCCTAAAGCCCCCCAAACCCACCTTGTGCCCTCTCACTCTTCTGTACCCCAAAATCCCCCGTATCTCCCCTAAACCCCATACTCCAGACTCCAAACCCCCTACACCTTCTGAACCCCCAAACCCCCATAAAGCCCCCCAAACCCACCCTCTGCCCCAAAACCCCCCTAAAGTCCCCTCACTCCAACCCCCTGATCCCCCAAATCCCCTTCCAAACCTTTCTGAACCC